>NW_020447413.1:8758-20501 GCF_003343035.1 Apteryx rowi | reverse complement strand
GGCCCCCCCGGCCCGCGGCTCCCGGCGCACCTTCTCCTGAGCGCGGTTCAGGCGTTTCTGGACGTTTTTGGCGAAGATGCCGGTTTTCATGTCGGCCATGGCTGGCGGCGGGCGGGCGAGGCAGTCCCTGGCGGCGACGAGGCAGGGACGGAGGGAAGGACGGATGGAGGGAAGGAAGGAAGGAAGGATGGATGGATGGAGGGAGGGAGACAGGGATGGAGGGAGGGAGGGAGAGAGGCAGAGGGAGGAGGAGGAGAGGCGCTGTGGAGGGGGGCGGCCTTAAAGCTACAGCGGGGAGAGGCGGGGCCCGCCGGGGCTGCAGGTGATCCCCCCCCCACCCCCCGCGCCAGCGGGGACACACAAAGATTATTGCGATAAATATATGGTTATTAGCTGCTGCTGGTACTGCAGTCGCTCATAACCATATATATTACCACAGTAAATCCTGCTCCTTTGCCTCGCTGTGCCGAGAGGAGCTGCGCACAAGCAAGCCCTCCCCATGCGGCAGAAAGGTGAGGTGTCAGCCCCGTTTTGCAGCCGGACAGAGCAAGGTGGAGATATGCTGTTTCCTGTGAAATTTCCACCAGGTCGGAGCCCCCTGCCCCATTCGCAAGCTCTTTGCCTCTGACACCCTTTGGTCTGGGTTTAGGGCTGGAGAACAGAGAGGATGTTGTGAAGCTTTAGCAGAAAATCGGACGCTGAGGTTCGGGGACCTGAATCCATGATTAGGCCCTGCATGGCACTTTTCTGACATGGTTCGCAGCGGTGTTGAGCCTGCCATGCTCACACTGTTGAATAAAACCAATAGACATTCACTCTCCATTGCACTGTTCTCGGTGTCAGACTGCTCACCTGAATCTCTGTGTAGATGCCTACCGTAATTAACTGACTCCAAACTGATTTCAGATTTTTTACTTAGTTCCTGAAATTACAACTTGTAGTCAAAACTGAAGGGCCCTTGCAGCAAAACTTTTGGTCCTCCCTGACACTCAAGCACCCCAGTATTCTTCAAAACACAGATCTGCTCAACACCAGTCACTCAAGGTTAGCAAAGCCAGCCTGCCAAGATACCTATTCACTTCTGGCCCTTGTTTCTGCTGTTTAGCTAAACATACAGTTCCCTCGTCTGGAGAATAGAAACCCTGGTGGCGAACAACGCAAAGCAAATACACTGTGAAGCTCCAGGCTCTGAGCCTGTGCCTGTAGTTTTCTACGGGGAGTTGTTCTGTATTCGTAATACTTTTCATTGATTTTTCAGATTGATAGAGAACACATGCCAGAACGTCATCACTGGCTACAACAAACATGCCAAGGTACATGCGAAAAGAAAATGTCCCAACTGTAACATCTTGTCAGAGAGCTAGTAAGTCCACCTATGTTTCTTGAGCCCCTATATTTCTGACATCTGTTCAGTCCCAGAACTGCATGGCACATTTTCCTTTAGTATTAGGGAGCAGAATTGACACACTGACTGCAGAGGTAACAATGCTTATAAAGAAACTGTGACCTGTGACTTATATAAGGTGGGGGCTTACTTAATTCTCAGGTAAACATCTTTTAAAAAGAAAAAAATACAAAGCAAAACCAAAGAAAACACATCATAGCAACCAAGGAAAGTATTTTAGATTGCAGGCAGTCTCTTATAATGTTGCTGGGCTGATGAAAGATCAAAACAAAATCCCAAGGTGACCAGAGCTCCCAAACTCTTTGAAGCAATTTTGAATATCTTCTTTAAAGTTTATCGTTTTGGCTGGTTTGGGGTCTGATTTCAAAAGGATCACACCACTCTTAAGAAATTATTAAAAGAGATTGTCTTAACTTCTATTGCTCATGACTTTTCTTCACCAAAAGTTAACCAAGGTAGACCTACTACCAGCACAGAGTATTCTGGGGTACTAGTGTGCATTCAGCCTGTTAGGGAGAGGGAAGACATCCTCTCCTGTGCCTGTTTTGTCCCAGTTGTCTGATATAATGATAGTAAATCCCACATTGCCAAACACAAAAATGCTTTTGCATGCTGGTGGATGAGGAGCATGAAGACGTGTCAGCTGTACTCATCATATACCCATTCTCTTCTTTCCCAAACAGTAGACCTGCGCTGGTTTTGCCCCATTTAATGACTTTGGACAACAGCCAGAAATGGCTTATTCACAGACCAGTTTATGAATGTGCATGTTGCTCTCTCCCTCAGTTAGATTTTGAAAAGTAATTATCAGCAGACCATCAGGCTAATATCTCATACTCCCTGTGCTACTGAAATCTCTATCTGTCATATATGACATTTATTGCAAATCTCTCTTCAGAGAAAACTTCTCCAGTAAGATAGGTTTTAAAGCAAATTTCTTTCTCTTGCTGATACCTTAGTCTGAAATAGATAATGTTTAAAAATGAAAATCATTTACTACTATTTATCCTGCTTGTTTTTCTCTTTGTTTTTTATTGGAGTATTGTTGATTTGGTGTTATTTTAAAATGAGATTTCACTTCAGTTTCACTCTTGAAGAGCAGGGATGTTCGATCTTCATAGAAAAATGCTCCTACTGAAATGGTTATTTTTAAACATAAAATCTTTAAGGGGAAGAGAGGAGAGAAAGTTTTACTATTCTTGCCATGTGGCAATCCCCGTTCACCCTAAATGATGGTCAGAACAACTCTGTATCTCTCCTGACTCATCAACAGCACCATTACTAATCACGCTTCTCTGCTATTCTGAACACTCTCCATTGGTTTAAATCAACCAAATGAGAAGACCCTGGTCCACAGGGGTCAATTTTACAATACCGGGTATGAAAAAATTGGCAAGTGTCTTGCAGCCATCTCTGTTGAATGATAATTACAATATAGATATCAACTGCTTAGGAATAATGCAGTGACTTTCACCTCAAAGGACTATACTATTACTAATATACTGAGATTCATAATTCACAACCCAGATATGGTAGACAAAAGATACCCCCATCATAAGCACACCACTTAATTGGTCATGGCAATGGCAAATTGGAGTAGGAAATGAAGATTATCCAAATGAAGCTGCAGGACAGCCTGAGAATTGAAATTGCATTGTAACTGGGGATTTTGATAGGCAGAATGTATTTACCTGAGTTTGATGCCAGCATGATTTCAGGTGGAGGACCTCAGTTTTAAACCTCTTCCTACAAACACCTCCTTGGTATTGTGCTAGCGGTTTAGGCCAGGTTATAAGGGGCAAAAAAAGGTTTTCTGAATCATCAGGGATGTTTCTGTAGGTCTCACTGCTCTAAGGAAGTTTGTCACAGAGAGAAGATTCATCTGTCAGAATCACAGGACAAGGGAGGTAAGGAAAACAGTAGAAAATACATGTTTGGAAGAAAGAATCTGTCCATAAAACAAATGTGCCAAACCCTGTAAAAATCTAGTCCAGAGGAAAATTTTAATAAAAGCCTGAAATTTTAAAAAGTAGGAGATGAGTTAAAATAATTTCATTTTTCTAAATTTAAAGACTTAGGCATTTACTTTTAATTACAATCCTTATAATTAAAGTCAAATATATATATATATATATATAAATAAAATATATATATATTTTTTTACATTTTCCTTCACTGACATAGCTTGAGATTAATACCTTTCTCTCAGTCTTTAATACGAACCTATATTGACATTCTGGCACAGAATACCAATTTCATCAGTTGGAAGCATTTTGTCTAAAAGCTACAAGTGCCCTTTGATTTCAGCTTAATTATGTGAACCTACCTTGTTTCCCAGAGCTGCCTACTGTTAGGCAGTGCTCAGCACTGGCCTGGTTTTGTTCCCCTGGAGGTCAGTCCTACCACTAACTTCAATCAGTGAACAGCCGGGTTGACACCATGGGCTCCGAAACTCCCGCAAATGAGGCTTCTGCTGGAAAGTGGCACTAATGAGGGGCCTATAGAGCTTGCTCGCAGAACAAGGGCTGGTGATGTTTCTGTGTGAAATTCGCTTCTAGGTAGCATGTCTGCTACACAGATTTCTGTGCTGAACTTCAGCAGGGAGGTATGTTTTTTTCCTCTCTCCTCTCCCAAGTGYTTCTCTCTGAAAAAGAAGGAATTAGAGAAATGAGCTTCAAATGCAGCAGAAGAAACGTTGGATGCAACAGAGAGAAGAGCTTGAATTACTGCTGCTGCCCTTGTGTGAATGTTTCCAGGTTTGAGCAGATAAGGAGGCATGACAGCAGAGCCAAAGATCCTTTAGGGTTAGGAGGTGGGGGAAGGACTAAGTAATTAAGTATTACTTAGTAAATACCGGGCATTTTGACTTCATAAAGTACACAGTTGTGTCAGTAAAATATGTTATTGAGGAAAAGACTAGGATGATGGGAAGGGCAAGCCTTCTTGAAATCCAAGGATGCTTTGTCATCAGCTACCTTTGTGTCCATTGCCAGAGCTCCTGGGATCTGCAGTTCCCTCCCTTAGGTAGGGTAACTGCCAGCCTGGAGCCTGCTGTAAAAGGGGCTACACAAAGAAATTGGCTTTACGTTGTATAATTCAGATAGCAATAGTATCTTGAGAGGTGGCATATATAGYACTCATTTGAGCATTAGGAATGAATCCTGAGTAGGATACTGATGCTTTGGTTTGCCTTATCCTGATGTGTCAGGCTTTACAGGAAAAGCATGGGCAACAGTACAGGAGAAAGATGAATTTTGGAGAATGATACTGACATACGAGCTTTCCCACCTAAATGGAAAAAAATTCCGTAACATGATAAAAGATGGAGGCTCCCAAGCTGACATTCTGTGGAAGCATCTGATTTTCTGAGAAGTACCAACCACCCATCATCTAAATCTGGGCTCCCTTAGAGTCTATCTCAAGTCAGCATTCAGAAGTCATTCAAAATTGCTTTTCAAAAATCTGGGCATAGATTTGCTTGACACATTTTATCTTTTTATTCAGAAGGTCACAGGCCAGAATCAGAAATATCTGCCCTTTAAACAGGCAGCTAAAAAGGACAGAAGAGCTTTCTGAAGGATGTCTTCTGGATTGCTCCTGAAAGAAAAACTGACCTCTTTGCTTAGAAGCAGTGTATTCCACTCCCAACTTTTCCATACCCCTCCTCTTATTTTCCTCATCAAAGAGGCTGTTCCTGATACTTATAGAGAAGATCTAGAAGATCACACCTTTCATTTGGATAACAATAATAATAATTAGTGTGACATTTATGTATATATATATATATATWTTTTTTTTTTTAATTGCACCAAGAACTTGTCTTGATTGGTGAGTTCCTCACACAAGTTAGGCGTTTCAAAGGGAACAGCTGCACAGCATCAGTTTCATTCTATAAATGAGTTTTTGCTCATGAACTGGATGATAATTACATTATAAGCACACTACATCATCTATCCTCTACAATTCTATTCCTCGTGCTAATGCACGTTGAGACAGTGCCATCACTTCCACTGTTCTTGTGGACTAGGAGGAGAGGTGAGGTGATGGAATTGTAATCCTAACCCTGAAAAGCTTAAAACTTGATGTGAGGAGGAGAAAGATGAGTAGTGTCTAGCAAGATAGCTGTTTTGGAGTCATATCTTTTCTGATTGTGGGTGCCCCTAATTTAGAAGGCCCACGAAATGCAGAGGATACAATTATTTTAATATGAAGGTCCTAAGTTTTTTTTTTCATTGAAGAAGACATGTGGATATCAACCACTGTGGATTAATTGTGCTGGTTCAGGACTGGTATAGGATATTCTAAACATCAGTAGATTTTTCCTCCTAGTCACCTGGGTCTGAGCTATGGGGGTTGGAAGCCTCCTCTCCTGCAGCAGGTCTTCTTGTCTTCACACTCACTGATTTCAATGGAGCAATAACATGTAGAGCAGCCAGGGATCTGCTCCTGGGGTGTAGAAGATCACTCGCTAGAGAAGCCCTGCCCAACTGTCACTGCCAGCTGTAGACCCACCAGAAGTGTTCTAAAAAGCCAATATCTATAGGGAGCAATGCAACCCCTGGCCACAGGAAAGGCAGTTTCATAATGAAAACCATAGGCCATAGCAAGAGTTTAATCCAAACTTCAGAAAGTGTCCCCTCTCGAGACTCAGTCAAATTGTAGCATCTATTGCTTGTGATCATGGCATCTAAAGTCAGGCTTTGAAACCCATGTACTCTGAAGATTTAGTTCTCACTGCTAGCTTTGATTATCAAGGATCCTTATTCTCTCTCTCTACTCTTCTTTCTTAATATTTAGTTTGTTCTTAACTGATCCAGATTGGTCCTCCTATCTCTTCAGTTTCTTATCATAAGTTGTTCTGAGGAATCCCACACTGAATTTCATGCCTGTGTTCTGCATCAGAGCTTTGGGAATGTCAGCACTTCTCTCAGTGAAATTAGTAATATTAGTACACTGAAAAGTTATAACTTACATCTCTATTTGCAGGAATAAAATCTTTCCTTTATGACTGTCCTATTATCATTATTCATCTCAAAGGTCTCATGGACAGTTTCAGGGGAAACAGGCCCTGGGGTAAATTAAAACTGTTCTATCTGCAAACAGCCTGATTRGCTTAAGAGAGTGTTACTGAGCTGTGCTAGTGTATTCTTCAGCATATTTTAGAAGCTGTGTTCCAGGTTTACTGGATTTTTGCCCAGCAACGTATCTCTGCAGCATTTAAAAGAGCTATAAACAAACAGCAGGGATTAGAGACAAGTTAACCTACATCCAGATTCCAGCAAAACTTTCTTTGGCTCTTCCCCAAACTCAGTTTCTGATCTGTCTCATCTTATTATAGATGTACACAGGATAATAAATACTGCATTCATCCAGGAACTCTCTCTGGAAAGAGATTTTTCTGAACTACTTCAATCATTAGATGAAAAGACACTTTAAATGCTAACAGTCGCTATAACAGTCACTATAGGAACCAAACTCCATAACTATTGCTGGCTTCCTAGCCCTTGGCATGTGAGACACTGATTTTTCTCACTCTGTAGGGTGAAAAAAATCTTTTTAGCTAATAATGTTATGCTAGTCTTATTTTAGAAGCATCTTTTTGCACCTTTCATCAGAGACAGCCTGGATAAAAGTTAAAGCTATACATCATCCAAATTAAATTTTAACACCTTCTCCCTTCCCTTCCCCCTCCTTTCGAAACATATTGAGAGATGTTCACACATTACTACTGTTCTCCCTGTCATATCTGAGAAACCACACACAGCAGAAGAGGAGAGGGCCAGTTACACAATAATGATATTTTCTGACAGTATGTCTCTTAAAAACAGTGCTTTTAAAGAAAAACCTTTAGTAAATCTTGATCACCCATAAATTAATGACTATTACATATCAGTTAGATTTAAAAAAGCCTGCAAATGCCTTTAGACCGATGTACCCTGTATAATCAGTAATGAATACTTTGCTCTGTAGAGTAAGGCCAAGAACTTAATATACTTTCCTGTATTCTTTGAACACCTACAAGATAAAGAAAAGAGAAGATAAAATAGAAGATGAATATAAATGAAGATAAAATAAAATCTGTCATACCAGGGAAAATGAGGAACAAGTTTAGAGAGGAGATCTGGGGCAGACTGAGGGCTCAGATGCCTTGGTGCTGTACGCAAGTTAAAATTTTCAATGGATGGAGCTAAGTTTTGCAGAAGCTTTGAAGAAAAGGAATGAGCAGAATCTAGTGTTGAGTGTTTTTCACTATGCACTGATTTTTCTTCACCTGAGTAGAATATTGTTCAAAAACAGTATTTTCAGATACTCTTCAACTTTTCTTTTGAAGCTGTTTGAGACTTTTTAAGCCAAAAGATCTAGTCACATCCCCATTGACATCAATGGAAACTTTTCTGTTTGAGGTTAATGGAATAGTAAATGAGCATTAAATAAATTTAAGAGTGTTAGTAACATAAGCACAAGTGTCGATAGTTTCACTACGCCAGAGAATAGACTGGATGTGCACTGGCTGACATGCACCTTAATAGGGAGGTCAAAGGGGCAGCTGAGAAATATTACAAAGGTTTGCCTCAGAACTGTGATATACACAAAACACATTATTTCAATACAATCAAAAACTACTCATGAACAAATCTTCAAGGCCTCTGCTGCTTCTGTGCATGAAGTGTGGAATAAGTTTCTTCCGACCCCTCTTTTCATGAATGTCTGCCAGAAGGAACTTCTTCTTGTTAGTCAGTATCTTCTGAAATGCAAAACAAGTTTAAAAGACATGGGGATTTGGGGGAGGGAGAAGAAAAGTCTTTGTGGAAAGTTTCTTTTTTGTTGTTACAACACCTAGGACTTGGAGCGAGGTTGGGTTAGTCTTACCAGCACCAGGGGAAGCTGAAGTGAGATGTCTTGGGCTCCACCTCCACAAGTGAAAGTGCACATCTGCAGCTGAACCTGCCATGGCTCCTGTGTTGAAGAGTGTTTGTGGAAGGAGACCCTGAACAAGGGCAGGCACTTGGCCTCTGCAACTTCAGTTTAACCCTGGCGTAGGGATGGAATGAAAAATTAGGAGATAGTATGACATCACAGAAGTTCACGGGGTAGGTTAGGGATACTGGTTTCCTTCAAGAGGACGAGACCTACTAACCATTCATGTTGAGCTTTCCCCAAGACATCCCTCTGTCCCTGCTCAAAAGGACTGGAGTACCAACAGGATCAGATTTCTGAGCAATTCAGAGACTCCAATCTGGCTACAAACTTTTGGTTTATTTCTAAGATTTCAGAGGGACCGCAGGGAAATGAGGTCCATCTAATATCAGAAGACACCCTCATAGCCTCCACCATAGCCTTGCACACAGCTGTGCCGGGGTGCAGGCTGCTGCAAAGCCGTTTGCGAGCACCACCAGGACAGCTCCACACAGGCAGGCACCTGCCGCGGAGCCAGGAGTGGCTGCTGCCACTGACAACAAACTAACTGCCCTCTGGCCTAGTGGTCACAGTGCTCTCATGAGACATGAAAGATGAGGCATTAAGCTGGGGCAAGAAAGAGCTAAAATCCAGGTCTTCCTTTTCAGAGGAGATGCTGTAAATGCCAGACTATTACTAGACAAGCAGGTGGCAACAATCTCATCTCCTACCCTTCCCACCCAGAAAAGAAAACCATGATTCAAGGGACTGAACAGCTTCAGGCACTGACTCCCACTTTCACAAAGACACCTAGCTTCACCTATGTTCCCGTGAGAAAAACATCCCTGTCTTTGGCATTTCAGAGCACCTGGCAGAGGCATCCTTGCAGTCAGAGTCACTCTGAGGTGCCCACTTGTAATTCTCCTCCTCAGATTTCAGCTGTGTGCCAGCCAAGGCCTGGTTTCAGTACAGCCCAGCTGCACGACCTGAGCTTAGACTCCTGAGATAATAGCTAAGATGTGAGGACGCACTGTAAGAAAGCACATCGGCTAGAGCTGTGCAAAGCACGGAAAGTAAAACAGCAGGAACAGGCAAGCTTGTTGAGACTGGGATAGACAGCAAATCGAGGATTCAAGAGGGAAAATACTGACCTGAAAAAGTACAAAATCATACAGGCAAAACAAGGAGTCAGAAGAGCAACATAAAGGTTCAGCCTGTTGCAAAGAGAGATGGAGGCCAGCTCTTGCCCAGCTGACAGACAGCTTGCTGGGCTGCCAAGACTCACCCGAAGCCTTGCTGGGGCAGCAGGCAGACTAAGGCTTAGCCAGTAGCTCATCAGTCCTAGCTATTGGAAAAATAAAGAATTACTTTGTGCTTTTAAGTTCTGTGTATATGTGATATACTTTATACCCTGCATACAGGGTCTCTCTGCACATGATCAAAGCTGCCTGAACAAAGGGCCCAAGAGAGACAAAGTTACACCGTCAAGGAGTCTTTTCTCACTCTCCTTCCCCCCCAGAGCACAGGAAACTTTGGAAATTGCCTGAGCCCCTCTGGACCTAACACCGCAATACAGGCCAAGCTTTGCAGGACCAGGCTCCTGACCCCTGTTTTTCACACTTGGGCCTAATGACCTGGGTAGGTGGCAAGGAGCAACAGCGACATACAGAGATGCAGGGATGAGCAGGGAGCAAAAAGACACCATGAAGCCAAGGAGAAGCAGACTGAAGCAGATTGTTGTAGTGTAGATGTGAAAGGATATTTTAAGTCATACTTTATATTACATGACTCATCAAAATATTGCTTCACACACAGAGTTTATATGACACATTTCCACATGCTCTGAAATATAACTCAGAACCTTGATCCAAAAGAGCAGTGCTGCCAATTTCTGGGCTCCAAAATTAGTATGCAGGTGTCAGGAGGGCATTAGGATTGGAACATTCAACAATGTGAGCCAACAAGACCCCTCTGTTGACATCGTCTTTTGCAACACCCATTTCTTCTTAAAAGCCCTCTGTATAAAGAATTTGGAGAAGTTAAACAGCACTCAACAAGAGGGAGGGAGAAGTTGTCTATCCTCACATTAAAGCATGTCACGATGCAAATAAACACTATGGAAAGTAGATGCTGTTCATCATCTCGCAACTAAGATATAACACATCTAACTTAGGTACACCATGAAAAGAGTTTTCGAAGAAAGCGAAAAGAGAGGAAAATAACATGGACAAAAGCCTTGTCTTTTACTGGGAGAGAGAACTAAAGGACTACAGGACTGATTGTAATGGTATCAAACCTACTGCACAGTTCCCACAAACAGATCAATGCCCAATTAGTGGTGGTCTCCCTTGCACTCTGATATGTTCAAGAAACAGCCCTTGGTAGAGGATCAGCTGGAATTGCTTATATTTTTCATGGATTTTTAATTACAGTCACAGAGAACTACGAAGCTCCTTTGAAGTACTGGGACTTCAAGGCCTGATCCAACAACCATCAAAGTCAATAAAAAACTTCTGTTTGACTGTAATAAGCGTTGGTTTAAGATTACAAGGAGAGGTGTGCTGCTGGACCTCRTACTAACAAACAAGGAAGGACTGGTGGAAGATGTGAAGGTCGGGGGCAGCCTTGGCTGCAGTGACCATGAGATGGTGGAGTTCAGGACCCTGCAAGGAGGAGGCAGGGCACTAAGTAGGATCGCCACCCTGGACTTCAGGAGAGCAAACTTTGGCCTCTTCAGGGACCTACTTGGAGGAATCCCTAGAAGGAAGGGGTGTTCAAGAGAGCTGGCTAATATTCAAACATCACTTCCTCCAGGCTCAAGAGTGGTGCATCCCTGTGAGTAAGAAGTCAAGCAAAGGAGGCAGGAGACCTGTATGGATGAGCAAGGAGCTCCTGGCAAAACTCAACCAGAAGAAGGAAGTATACAGAAAGTGGAAAGGGGGACAGGCCACTTGGGAGGAATATAGGAATGTTGTCAGAGTATGCAGGGATGCGACGAGGAAGGCTAAGGCCCGTTTCGAATTAAATCTGGCAAGAGATGTCAAGGACAACAAGAAAGGCTTCTTCAAATACATCTGTAGCAAGAGGAAGACTAGGGAAAATGTGGGCCCTTTGCTGAATGGGGTGGGTGCCCTGGTGACGAAGGATGCAGAGAAGGCAGAGTTACTGGATGCTGCCTTTGCTTCAGTCTTTACTGCTAAGGCAGTAAAGATTCCCTCAGGAATCCAAGACCCTGGAGACAAAAGAGAAAGTCTGGAGAAAGGAAGACTTTCCCTTGGTCGAGGAGGAACGGGTTAGAGATCATTTAAGCAAACTTGACACCCACAAATCCATGGGCCCTGATGGGATGCACCCACGAGTGCTGAGGGAGCTGGCGGAAGTTACTGCTAAGCCACTCTCCATCATCTTTGAAAGGTCATGGAGAACAGGAGAGGTGCCTGA
>NW_020447413.1:0-8058 GCF_003343035.1 Apteryx rowi | reverse complement strand
AAGTTAAGCATGAGGCAGCAATGTGCCCTTGTGGCCAAGAAGGCCAATGGTATCCTGGGGTACATCAGGAAGAGTGTTGCCAGCAGGTCGAGGGAAGTGATGCTCCCCCTTTACTCAGCCCTGGTGAGGCCACACCTGGAGTACTGTGTCCAGTTCTGGGCTCCCCAGTACAAGAGGGATGCGGCACTACTGGAGCAAGTCTAGCGAAGGGCTACAAAGATGATTAGGGGACTGGAACATCTCTCTTCTGAGGAAAGACTGAGAGCTGGGCCTGTTCAGCCTGGAGAAGAGAAGACTGAGAGGAGATCTTATCAATGTGTACAAATATCTGAAGGGAGGGTGTCAAGAGGATGGRACCAGACTCTTTTCAGTGGTGCTCAGCGACAGGACGTGAGGCAATGGGCACAAACTGAAACACAGACGCTTCCATCTGAACATGAGGAAAAACTTTTTCACTGTGAGGGTGGCAGAGCACTGGCACAGGTTGCCCAGACAGGTTGTGGAGTCTCCTTCTCTGGAGATATTCAAAACCTGCCTGGACACGATCCTGTGCAGTGTGCTCTAGATGACCCTGCTTGAGCAGGGGGGTTGGACTAGATGATCTCCAGAGGTCCCTTCCAACCTCACCCATTCTGTGATTCTGTGATTTCACACTTGGAGCTCTCTGGGGCTGAGGATGCATCTATCCATGCATTTCTGCTTTACATGACACAGAGGAACACTAATTGTACCATGGGCTTTGGTCACTACCCAATGTTAATGTGCAGTTGCTTACGCAACAGAACTGAACAGTTTTGCTTTGAATTTTCACTGCAGCTGTTCCTTTTAATTTGAGTTTTTAATGTGAGTTTTAAGGCACACATTGTTTTTGTCAGTGACCCAATGTCATCAGTTGAAAGTGAAAACATGCTGCATTTGAAGTGTGCTGCAAGGGTTTTTCTCTTTATTTCCTACCTCTGTTGCTAATCCCTCTAAAGGTATCACCTCCTAGAGTGAACAAAGCACAAGACCAGCATATAAGCAGTTAAGGAAATCAACTTCCATTAAAAGCCTTCAATTGTTAAGGTTGGGATTCATCTCTCCTCCCTTCAGCACTCTACAAATTAGACATATGAGTAGAAATTAGGCTCCATTTAAGCAAAAGCCATGAAAAAACTCTCCTTCTAAGGCAAATGACTAAGGCAAATGACAACAATTTGACACACATGCTATGAACTTCAAACTTTATCCATTAAAGAAATTTAAGTTATAGAGTGATGAATCTAAGTCATCATCAAGAAGAGTGACAAGGAAGATTAAAAGAAAAAGTCTGACCAGGTAGATGCTGCGTAGTGCCTGAAAGGCCAGAAGCTGGAAAGGGGAGAAGGAGAAGAGGTTGGGATGCATATCAAATGCTGCTGTGATATCTGGTTCAACAAGCGTGGCTCAAGCAGATGGCCACAATGAATATTTAAAGAGTTGTGGCAAGTGAATTATAATGGAAGCAGAAGTGATGCTGGTGTCATCAAGAAACTACACAAATACTGCTCAAGCCCACCAGTTTGGAAGGCTAAGATTTTTTTTGTATTATATTTTTTACTGTCCCACCTAACAGGATCGCAACAATGTTCTGATACTACAGTTTTTACATCAATAATCCATCATGTACATGACATTTACACCTCTGCATTCATAATTCCAGATGTACATCCCTATTGGGGTAGTCATAGAAGCAGTCCCAATATTATACTGTAATATCTCAATAAATCAGGTCATACACTTTATGACTGTGCTGGAACATTTGTCATGAGAGGAACATATTAGGAATGGACAATTTATTAATGCTAAGAGATGCTGTGCATAATGCACCAAGGAAAGGCAGCTCCCCATGATCTCAAACAGACAAAGACAAAACAGACAAGACAATGAAGGTCAGCAAGTAGAACAACGCTGTTTTTTCTGTACTCAGGGAGATCCTTCTAAAGTGTGTAAATAACTTCATTAGGAAATTTTATTACTAGTCTTTGCTAATACATCTGGCCTATGAAAAAATTGAAAAGCTGAACTATCAGAGAGATTTTATATTAGTGAACCAGAACTGGGTGAATTTGGTCTGGTTCAAAATTTATTGAAGGCGATGAAACTCCTTCAATTCTCTTGTATGAGCCAAAGTCCCTAATCCAGTGACTTTTGGCGCAATATGCAGATGAAGACACTCAGACTGCATCGTGATAAGGGCTAGTGGTGGGAATATATTTGCATAGCAACACTCACCATGCGATAACAAAAGAGGGACTACTAATGACAGGTTCAGCTAGGGAAAACAGGCCTGCATTGTATCAAACCATTTTGCATACTCCACCCTGAAATACTCTCACCGCAGATTTGGAAGAGTCAAAGATGAGGGCCTAAATAAAGAGAAAACACTGTTCTCAGTGGTCTAGAAACTATAGTTTATAGAAGAATAGGGAGGCAGATCTCCTAAAAAGAGCATGTTATGCATTCATTTCTTTAAAGTGCTGGTAGCTAAAACTGCAGAAATTGGAAGTATCATTTCAGGGAYGATTTCTACCTAATTTTTGCCCCCTCCCTCCCCTTTTAAATGACAGAAGAATAAACCCGTCTCTGCTACTGGTGACTGGAAAGCCACAGGAGCTGAGCTGTCTCTTTGCAACTCTAAACGACAGCCACATGAAAGAACGAGGCTCCCTCTACTGGCTTTTCCTTTAGAAGTGAGGGAAGGAAATAATCATTGCGGAGATGCATGCAATCAGCGGTGCTAGTTCAAATCCTTGTCTGGGAACAAAACTCTTCCAGCTCCACAGCAAGCCAAAGAGATGGAGACTGTTGCTACTACCGGAGTTTCAGATTGAAAGAGCTCTTGCTGGAGATGGGAACAGTCTGGCCACTATTATAGCAGGCACTGCTTTGCTTGAGGAAACAATGCAAAGGTCTGTTGCAGCTACACCCAGAGACACAGCACGATTACCTTTCAGCCACAGCTGGGGGCTCTGGAGGAAGAGAATCCAGACAGCTGCACCCTGAGCTCAGCTCCATACAAGAACATTGCAATTTGAGGTTTGCAGGCTTTATCAGAGTTGTGAAGTTTACTCATCTAAAAAGTCATTGAAATATGTTGTTACTGTTTCTGCAAAGGAAAAGCCAAACAAACTGCTATGGATAGAGCCAAAACTAGTTCTGAGAATAAAACATCCCAGTAAGTGCTGATACTCCCAACCCAGCACAGCAGAAACACATCAAATGCCAGTACAAGAAACCAGCCCAGGCAGCTTCTTCAAAACCACTTGTACCTCCAAGCCATCTTCCTTATATATACATTGAATAATTTTGCATGAGACATGTGATCCCACAATAAATTCAGCATACTGTTAATTGAACATAGCTTTCTTTCCCTAATACTACAATATGCTTGCTATTATAACCTTAACCTTGTAAGTACATATTAAAAGTTATATATTGTTTTATACAATGTTTCTGTATTGCATACAGAAATTATAACATACCTTAAAATCAAAATTGCTTATTTCATAAAATGTCGGTTGTGTCAAACTATTTCTTTAATGTGATGGATGGTACATGAGTGTCTGTCCACAGATAAGCATGTTTCATTTTAATCTGGTACTCACTTAGAAAGACTGAGGCTGG
This sequence comes from Apteryx rowi, assembly GCF_003343035.1. Taxonomy (NCBI): domain Eukaryota; kingdom Metazoa; phylum Chordata; class Aves; order Apterygiformes; family Apterygidae; genus Apteryx; species Apteryx rowi. The sequence continues at coordinate 4,413 of NW_020447413.1, read as the reverse complement.
GCAACAAGGAAAAGGTTCTTTGTTTCCCTTGTGTTAACAGCTGCAAGCTGAATTTGATGGGACCTCTGGAAGATGGGAAGATTTCCCTGAGAGCTGCTGAGCTTTCCCAGGGGACGAGAGAGGATTCAGGAGAGGAAGAGGTATGTGAGAGACAAGGTGCTGGAAGCTGGCAGCACAGCTGAGATGCCCCCCCAAACCTGCTGGGTGCCAAAGAGAGAGAGAGCTTTTTCCTTGGCATCGTGAGGTGCCTGGGTAAACTTAGGAAGCCATGGAAATTTACTGCAATGAGTGAAAACAGTGGTCAGAGAAAAGTGCCTACACAGCCCTGTTATTAAGGCTGTCTCATACACTTCTTTACCATGTAAATTTTGTCCAGACAAATGTTCCTGCCCCTTTTTCTCATGACCAAATTTCCAGTCTGTAATTTCGCACCACATGATTTGCAAGGCCATGGAATGTTACAGAAACATCACTTGTCCGTGCAAAAAAATAAACACTTGTACCTCTTCTCTACTTTTTTCTTCCCAGGCCATCCATCAGTTCTTCCAGTGTTAGAAGAAGGGCTGCACCTTGTTGCTGAGCTATTTGCAGTGGAACATTGTTGTGCACCAGGTAGGTGCCGGTGCTTTCCTGATCTTGGTAAGAAAGAATGCCCACTCAAATCTAAGAATGCCCACTTGAATCTTTAAGACTAATGTGATATTTAAGCAGAATATTCAAAGACAGGAGCAGAATAACAGATTAGGAATTACATCTTACGTCCCTTCTGATGCTAGGAACGCCAAGATGATACAGCATCAGACAGACCTCTCAATCAGGACACGGCACACAGCACAGATCCCATCTGCAGTGAGGTTCATCAGCATTTTGTTTTTTAGGGCTCTTAAAGGGTTTTCTTAGAAGAAAACAGTTTTATTCATCATTCCTACTGTCAAGCAAAAGGATGTTCACAGGAGAAATTTCAGACAAAGATGGGGACAGGCAGGCAGTTGGTGCCAAGTGGGAGCTGCTTACAGGCTCCTCCATTACGATTAGCCAAATAAGTTAATCTTGCGGCCAGGGGATATGTGCAGCACAGCACAGGCCTGTAGCTACTCAGGTTAACTGGTAAGTGAAACACTAACTCCTTGTTGCACAATAGTCTTCCAGTTAGGAAGGGTAACAGAGCACTGGAACAGGTTGCCCAGAGAGGTTGTGGAGTCTCTCTATCCTTGGAGATATTCAAAAGCTGTCTGGATAGGGTCCTGGGCAACATGCTCTAGATGACCCTGCTCAAGCAGGGGGGTTGGACAAGATGATCTCCAGAAGTTCCTTCCAACTTGAACCGTTCTTTGATTTTGTGAAACATAGAGGAGAAAAGGGGCTAGGAAAAAAGGTCAGGATTTGCAAAGAGGAAGGTAGAAAGGCAAGGATCAGGCAAGGGAAACTGAAGAAGTCTGGCTGTCAAAGACAAATACAAAGGTGAGCCTCTGATTTGCCTTTAAGCCATCTGAAGGAGGTCTCCTGAGTCTTTGAGAGCCTTTGGGTGACGCGTGCAAGCTGGGAGTCTTTTGGAGGACTTCATGGTACAGGCCACATACTATGCTTTGGGAGCTGATTTGGAGTGGGGCTTCCCTTTCAGTTTCATCTGAAAGGAATTCAGGTCTACCAGGCCAAAGACACCTTGTAAGCACAAGCAGTTGGAGATGATCAGGGAGTGGGGTGAAAAGGGACCATAGAAAGTGGYCAGGTTTATGCCCCTTCCCTAAATAACATCTGCTATTGCTACTGCCAGGCATGGACTAGGCAGCCCACTGCCTGACCCACTAGAAAGCATCTCCTGTGGTCTTATGTTTGTGTCAAATACACAAGCAAGGCTGGAGACAAGATGTCTATTTAAGATCTACCCCATGATGGTGCTTGTGAATTACCATGTGTGTGTCAGTTTTAGAAAACTGCCCTGCACAGCGGAGAGTTCCTAGCACCAAAGGACTAATAAGAAGAGATTAGTGAAATTCCTGAATAGCATGGGATGGGACCAGGCACTTGTATGGGATGCAGTACCCAGCGTGCAGCAGGCAATGCCTGTAGTACCTCCTTATAACAGTTGCTGGATAACCCTAGAAGCTGCTGCTATCCCAGGAGAATTTGCAGCTATGAACTAGTGTGAGCAGCTCTAGTGATGAGCTCTAGCACACCAGTGTGGAGGAAACCTTCCTGGCAGAGCTTCTGCACCACTGCACAATAGGGGGTCTGCAGACAGCAGTATATTGGACAGCATCCAGCCAGAGAACCTGGATCCAGCTTTGTTTTGCCCTAAGATGTGAGCTAGGGAAAGAAGCACCAGAAGAGAAATGGGTGGCCTGATCTTTTCCATGAGTTTGCAGGCACCATCAGTCCATGCAATATAAGAAGACAGTCACTCCCCTGAGGTGGGAACTGCATAATGAGAGAGAAGAGCTCACCGAAGAGAAGTCAACTGCAAAGTGCAGAAGGAAGYCCTCATGAAAAGCTTTTGCTGGCATAGATGTTACATTTTCTCAGGCAAGAATAGTCTCTCTTTCTTCAAGGCTCSTATTTGGAAAAGTGAACAAACAAAGACAAGTGGTTTGTGGACGTGCTTATTTCTGTACCCGTTTTCCTTCCTAGGAACAGCCCACCTTAGCTGAAGTGTGACACGTCTTTAAGCGCCTCCCACGACACAGCCAGGGCATGGCAAGCTGGCAAGAGATTCTCAGAAAAGCAGATCATTTAAGCAGCTGTGTAGTCCTCCCATCTTCCTCCTGCCTCACAGATAAGAAAGGGCTGGATCTGAAGAGGCAGCAAAGAAAGCCAATCTTGAGAGCTGAATCATCTCATTTCAGTGTCTAGCTTAAATGATCCAGAAAACCAGGCCTGCTCTGCTCCACGCTCAAGATTTAGAAGACAGACTAGAAACATTAATGGTAAGAAAATGGTGGAGAGAAGCTTGTGGTTTTGAATGCCACTATCTCCAGAACAAGACCTTTAGGGGGAGAGACAGGAAGGAATTAAAACAATACATTATAAATTTTCCCTTCTGAACTGCCTGTGTTTTGTAAAGTTCACTAGGACTGTGCATTGCAGCATTGCAGTTGCTGGATGTTGAACTAGCTGGCAAATGATGTAATAAAGAAGAGATCTTTTCAGGGGAGTGACTTAAATATTTCCTATTATTTTCATTTAATTAACTTGCAGTCTTGAAGTCACCACTGAAGAGAGCCAGCTTTCAAAGTGAGCACTGATGTGCCAAGGGTGGTACAAAAAAATTCACTGTCAGTAGAGAACACAGGTATCTGTGGAAAAAGAAACATTCAGTAACAGTTCAGATCGCTGAGCAGCAGAGGGCTCCAAGGCAGGCGAGACCCGGGGGCCGCCCGCCCGCCGACCCGGGCGCTGACCGGCCGCCGCGCGCAGCCGTATCCCCCCCCCTCCCCCCGGCAAGCGGCGGGTTAAACCGAGCGCGCAGGCGCCCTGCGCGGCCGTGCTCTGCCCCCCGATTGGCTCGCGGCGGGCTGCTCGGATTGGCCAGCGGCGGAACGAGCGCCGCGGGCGTTACTCGGCCCCGCCTCGCTCCCTGGCTGCGGAGATCCGCCGGGGTTGTGTGCGGCTCGGCACAGGGCTCCCCTTGCTAAGTTAAGCGGGCTCCGCGTGGAGCAGCAAGTGGATGGGAGACCGGAGGGGGCCGTTTCACCCCCCGCCATCATCCTCTATGCCCCGGGGCCGCGCTGATGCGGTAAGTGAGTGGGAAGCCCTGGTGGACCCAGCAGACCCCAGTGCTCTGCTTGCCCTGCCAGGGGGTGGCTGAGATGTCCCTGGTGTCAGGCTACCAGCCAGGTGCTTGGTGGCTTTGACACATGTGTTGACCCAGGCACCTCCTTGCTTTATTGGAAATGTGTCTTTTCCAAATCTCGTGCCTGTTTTCACAGGGACACCTCTTTCTACCACCAAGGCCACATTAGATGTACTTTTTTTGCCTTGTAACGGATTCAGTGGGGGCGTATCAGGCTCGTGTGCCTTTAGGAGGGGCGCACCGGGCACCTCTAGCTGCAAACCCAAAGGGCGCCGCAGGCCACCGAGGGGCTTGCACGTGAGGTGGTGCCTCATGGCCCAGCAGCCATGGGGTTACCATCAGGTGCCACGCGCAGGACATGAGCTGAGACAGCCCAGGTTTGGCCACTGTCAAGATGCTGTGGGAAGAAGGACATCTTGGGGAGAAGGACATCTCGGGACAGTGCCCAYGTCATCTCTCCTATATTTGCTGCCCTTCCAGTGACATGTTTTGGGGAACATTGTTGAAGAATCACAATGGATCTAATTAGTGACAAGAGGTTCAAAAGTAAGCATTAGAAAATAGTAAGATGCCAATCCTGAAGGCCTTTGTGCATGGTTGCATCAGGGGGACTCGCTCCGGCC
>NW_020447412.1:116772-119087 GCF_003343035.1 Apteryx rowi | reverse complement strand
CCTAGCTGGAGCTTTTCCCACGAGCTTTTCCCAGGAGAAGTCAAGGCCTCCTGCAGTTGTCCTTGCCTAGCTTCCCCTTTCCTGTTCACAGCGATCACCTTCTAGGTCCTCGGGGGTCCTCAGAAAGCCCACAACTTCCACAAGATCCTCAAGTTCTAGTCAGAGCCCAACCACTGCTGCGCAAACTGCTGCGTCTGTTCGCTGCCTCTGTTAGCTGCGCTCTGAAGTTACTGAAGTTACTTCAGCTACACAGAACTCCCCAGGGACCACATAATACTATCCATTTGTGACAGCATTATTGCTATAGCAAATTTGTTAGTATTATTGCTGTTTTAAGTTTTCTTGATACCATATATCTGATTTTAGTATGTAGTATTTTGAGGTGCTGCTTTCTAACTTCTCTCTGACTTAACCAATGCAACATGTATGTTCAGTTTTTCCTCACAAAAGTTCCCCTAAAAAAGCTCCCCTACATGAGAACTTGAATTATTAATTGCTTATACGTCTTATCATTGTTAATACAGCTCCAGATAAATATGGAGCATGTTGATACTGTAGAGTAAGTTACTGTGTACTTTGGGAGAACTCAAGTGTTTCCTATATTGCAAGCTAATGTTCAAGAAACAACCTGTTACTCATATATTAATATAAGAGACAAATGTAAACTTTCACAGTTGCCATAGCCAAATCTAATTAAGTAGTACTCTCCAATGACTAAAGAGTTAGGGGTTTTGTCTTAAAAAAGAAAGTTTTCCACCAACTATACATACGCAGGAAGTGAACAAGCACATCCTGTTCTACAAAACAATTTACACAGAGAAGAAGCATAGGAGGAGAAAATATTATGTCCAAATATTAGGAGCTGTATATGCAATAATTTGAGTAGTACAAGTCAGTCAAACACTACATTTTATTGACGTTTCCCAATTGCTTGTTTATACTTAAAAACACAGCAGTGGGGGTGCAAAAGAAGTACTCAAGAATGTTCAAGATGCATCAAAACTGAAGTAACAGCTCCAGCTTGTGTCCTCAATTCCTGGATTCCTCTCCCTCATACAAGATAGGCACAGAAAAAATATTTTACAGTTTTGATCCCTAAGAATAGATAGATTAGTTGAAGCAGACATCTCCTACTGATATCTAACTGAGGCCCCATACCACCACCGAGTTCATTCACTATTTTTAAAATTCTCACTTCCTGATATCTTGGATGGAGAGCATAATCAAAAAAAGCCAAAATATTAGTTTGTGAAAAAAATCAGCATGAAACCAGGTCTGCAGATAGCCAAGTATGCATTATCTAAATATAATTTAAACAGGACTAAGCAGTCTCCACTCAGCTGACAGGGTGGTGAGAGAGTGGGAACCAGCAGTGAGGTACTAGGGAACCACTTTAGTTGCCATGAGAAACATCCATGTACCCACATATAGAAAAGCTGCAGCAGGCAAGAATGAACAGGGCAATACTTCAAGGTGAAATAAAAACAAAACTACCCCTAAACAACTACTACAAAGCATGATGAACTAGGGGAGAGAGAAAATAGAGAATAAATCCAGTGGGCTATAGAAAGCAGCCAAAGTCCCACCAAGTCTCAAAAGCCTTTAGGCCAATTCAAAATACAACATCCCAAGGGGAGGGGGACAGCAGGGAGAGAGAAAAAAAAAGAAAAAAAGAAAAAAAGAAAGAGAAAGAGAGAATGAGAGTTTGTGCTCTGCTACTCTGCAAGTTGGTTCTGCAGAAACAAGATTTATTGTTCCTGCAACTGTATCAAATGAAGAGTACTCTGTAGTTGTTACAGGATCAGAACACACAGAAGATGAAAACCTCCTCATGACAAGGAGATGGTGCTTAGATGGGTTTTCCAATTCCAGGCAAACTAGATTATATTAACAGAAAAATGCAAGCAAAGGACTCTAAAAATGGTCTTTTTAAGCAGTTTTTCCACAAGAACATGGTTATCCTTGTGTTATTTACTCTGAACAGGACCGCTTAACATAAGCTATATAGAGATAGGCCACATTATGCTAAACAGAAGTGACAGAAGATGGCCAGGTCAATTAAAGATGGAATGCCAAGGTGATCCTGAATGCAACAAACTGACTTTGTAACATTACCATAAAATGCAGCAGTCACTCTGAAATCACTCTTACAAAGGATAAATTGTTCTGAAGAAATACAGAACAGAGATAAAGGTTGGTGCACATCTTAAATCTAGGCACCTTCTTGACTACCCGCTGCCCTACAAGTTACACAACACACATATGCCTTCAGTATTGTACATCCCAGAAGTAAAACATTTACAAAATTCTGTGCG
>NW_020447412.1:3329-116757 GCF_003343035.1 Apteryx rowi | reverse complement strand
GGGGGACACGACTCGGATGGAATTCTTTCCCATATGGATTACTATTAATCCTGAAAAAGGGATACAAACATGAACTTGAAATCCATAGTACCAAGTAGATCTAAAAAAAGGAGCCATTCAGGACTATTTGCACCATCCTGCAACTCTTATGTATCTAAAGTTAATAGTAAACAGATGTAAGTAAGCTTTTTCCCTTAGGAAGCTCAGGTATCCCTTGTTTCAGCACAAAAAAATATAAAAGTTAAAAGCTATTACTACAAGGATCTAACCCATTATCTTGGGACCAGAGACCACTGTCAAAGATCCATCCAATATGTAATTGTGAAGTTACAATTGTTCTTTCTTTTGTAAAGTTATATAAATGATCAGGAATGTCTTATAGGATAATATGTAAAATTTAAAGAGTTCAGTATTTTCTCTTCTTGCTTACATAGGCAGAGAATATTCTGACTACATCAAGCTGAACATCATACGAAAGGTGTAAAGACCTTAGAGCAGTTTTTTTTAAAAAAATGCCCTCACACATTCAAGGGTTCTCTATTTTAAACTTTAAACTTTTAAACCTTAGTTTGAATAGCAAAATTCTGTGTTTTGAACAAGACAAGATACTAATCCAGAATCACCCCCTCCCCAGAGCAATTTACAGCAAAATTCATCCATCAGTTAGGACACTTGATCACTCCTTCCCAAAAAACTTACCATCTCAGAATAAGTTAACTCACACTCATTAGAATTTCTCCTACTGCAAGTTAGAAATATTCCATTTTGAATTGGTTTTAAACTGTCACTATACAAATGGGTACTGAACAACAGGGGTAAACAAGCCAAACTTTAACTGCTCCAAATGTTCTTTTATAGACAAGACTCTCCATAATGCTACTTTCACTAATCTTAGTTCCTGAATTTCTTGCATGTGGTCCTGTACCAAACATTCTGGCCAGAAAACATTAAGCTGTCTTAGATTGTGCTATAGGAAGAGTATCTACTGCGAGGTGTCTTAAGACAGGTTCTCAGACTGAGCAGTATCTGTAAGATTCCCCAATATACTATTTGCCCACTCAAAACAAGAAGAAACTTCCACATCATTACAAATAAAAATCACTTACTAGAAATTTAACACTTGAGAGGATGCCAAAAATACACTTGGTCTCTTGTTATTTGACTATATATATTCCCAGCTTGTGGAGGAATATATTTCATTCCCAGAACAAAAATGTGCCACACCAAACTCTGTCAGAAAGGCAAGGCATGAAGCTGTCAACACTCATCACCTATAATGAACGTGAGCTATCATTCAGAGAACTTGAGATATCCTGTGTGTAGGGGAGCATCTACCAAATCTAAAGCACTAAATCTAAATCATACTCCAATACTTCAGATTGTTCCCAGGGTAACTAATTTGTTCTGATAAAATACATGTTTGAAATCCAGAATGGGGAAGAGGAAATGAAAATACATAATAGGTAATGAAGGTTCACAACTTTTGCACAATAAATTATATGTGTTGGCTCTGAAGACAGCTCACCTCTAGCCTCCAGAGTTCGAACTTCCTTGCCATTAAAAACGTCAGTTAGCCAAGATTTGGCATGGCATTTGAAAGATTTAATTTTGTCCTTTGGGGAAAAGAGGATATAGTTTCTTTTCCACTCAGCTATTTTAAAAATAATAGCAACATAAACTAGGTCATGAAGTTACAGCAAACACACTAAAATAGGATATGGACTATTCTAAGTGCTCTGCCTTATAAAAATTAGAGAAAACACTGTGACTGTATAGACAAGATAAAAATCACAAATGCTTGCTCCTGGAGCTGACTTTAGAACTCTTAGTTCTGGAACACCAGAAAAAACCCACCTCATTTGACACTTTTTTTAATGTAACTCAGCTAAGCCCTGGCTTTCTCCTGACTTCAGGAGAAATGAACCAAAGTAATTGAAATTCAAGTTCCTATTTCTTAGTAAAATTCTCTTTTATTAAAGAAAAGAGTTTTAAATGCAAAACCTGTATGTTGGTGGGTTGTTTGGGGAGTTGCTTTTTTGTTGTTGTTGTTGTTTTATTTTATACATATAAAACCTACCTTTTTACCATTACAGAAAACTGAAACAGTGCTTTCCCTCACTCTTTAAACTGGAATACCACACCATCTAGATACAGACTGACTATTTGGGTAGTATTACAGGAAAAGTAATATAGCAAAGGAAGTAAAATTTGTGAATCTAAATATACATATTTTAAACTACGTAACTGTATTAATACATCTGAAAATACAGCAGCCTCTTACTTAACAAAGGGTGCCAAATTTCTGCAAAGGCTATATTAATTGAGGATAGCAGCCAGTTAATAAAAACAAGTCATTTTTAGGCAACATAGCCCAAGTGCAATACAAAATGAAAGTTAACCATTTAAGTTCAAGGTCTCTGCTTATCAAATTAAATCACTAATCACAATATGATTAGTTTAAGATCAAACAGTTATGACTTATTTCTAGTATTCTTTCCAAAATGATACAATAATATTCAAAGTTACTTAATAGTTTCCTCCTCTATCCTTATATCATACCAATCTCAACAAGAGGGTGCATCTTTTCACTGCTGTTGTAAATACTATCAGGTGTGTCTTTAAAATAAATTCCCTTTGGTCAACATGAGAGGAAGTTACTAAATACTGCAATTTTCCACATTACAGCTAGAAAATAAAGCTACCCACATGCACAGACAGTAAAGTAGGATTCTTTATCTATATTGTATATATACGATATATATGATTCTTTATATATATGTATATATTCTTTATACACTTTTCAAAAGTATGCAGGTTTTTTTAAAAAGGTAGAGGGAGGTAAAGGCAGTAGAATTTCATTTCAATCTTGATACGTTTACAGATTGTTCAAAACACAAGAGTTAAAAAAAAAAAGGGGGGGGGAGAGAGAATTCAGTAATAACATAACTGTGGAAATAGTCACACAGAAAAAGTTTTCACAACATAGTATCACCTTCTATCCACAATTCTTCACTCTACTCACAGCTGCATCAAGTGCATAAGATGTTCCAAGATCAGAGAACAAAGCTAATCTCCTTTTTTAACGGCACACTATTGCTGATATATAAAATGGCACCAGCCTTCTTTGGATAAGAACAACCTTCAAATATTGCATGCAGCAGAGACCAAAGACTAAAGCAGAACAAAGCAATTACCAAGGTGGAATTCTGCCAGCAGAGAGCTTTCCCTTCTGCCCTTCACACAATAATCTATTTGCAACTGAAACTGGATTCTTGATTCCTGAAAAGAAAAATTAGCAAAAAATGGAAACAAAACATTAAAATATTTTTCCACGTAGCATTGTAGCGTTCATTCTGGCAACGGAACTCAGCTTCCTTTAATTTCCATGACTTTGACAATTCATAAAGAGACAACTTGCGGTATTATGCTTTAATTTAATAACAACTTTATCAGTTTTTCCTTCACAAGTCCTATCGATGTTGCCAACACCTTCTAATTAACTCTTTCCTTTTTTAAAGAAAGAAGCATGTTAAAATATTAGGAATGCCTCCTTCACACAGAAATCTATGAATTAAAGCTTGGTATTCTACAGGCCAAAGAAGTTTTATGAGTATTTATTTTTCAAGGTAGAAAGAGCTTTCATTTAGATCTATTTGATCAGAACAGGGATTATGGGATTCAGGCTTAGCTTCCTCTTACTCCCTTGTTCCCTTCTTCCCCACCTTTGGAAGTATACATTTTGTAACAAGCAAGCCTTGAACACTTAATTTTAGTATTTATTTTAGATTTAAATCTACATGAGGAAATAATTTCCACATTATGGAACTATTCTAGGATAAGGAACAAAGTTTGAAGTGTCAGAAAATCTATTCAATAGTAACATTAAGATGAAATAAGTCCCATAAGCAAATTCATCGAATCTTATAACATACCACAAAAAAATAAATCCACATATAATTTATTATGTGAGAGAAATTATAATAAGAAAAAAAAAAATCTGTATTATGCAGAATTTTTTTGTCCTAAGCAAGAAGTTTGACTGATGAACAGCCGAGCCCATTCTCAAGAAGAATTCTCAAGTTTGGAGGCTGGTCACCCATATAGCCTTCTTAAACTGTAAAGAGAAACTCAGTACCTTAGGATACTAATTGAGCAACTTAACTAAGCAATCAGATATCAGGTAACATTATGATTGCATTATACAACAGTAAGTTCTTCATGGAGACAGATAATGAAAAAATATTAAAGCCTAATTCAAATGCTTTTATTATTTTTTATTATTTTTTTTACAAATGATTTGTATAATAAACTTAACATTCTACAGAGCCATCTGAGCAAACTCACTCCCACTGTGAACACTTTACAGCATCGCATGATTACTCTGGGTCACAGGATTATCTGTGAACTGATAAGACAGTATGTTAGGCGCAAAGCAAATTAACACAAAGCAGTACTTTAAAGAGTAGGAATGCGCCAGCCCTTAAAAAATAAATAAATAAATAAGGGGGGGGTGCTTATAATCTCCCTGCCTTGATAACTTAACAAACAAGAACAAAATTGATCTTTGCACCTAAATTAGTAGTTAGCTTTATAACATAAAGTTAACATACCACTCAGTGCTCCAACTGCTCCAAAATTTAAAGACTTTCCATCCATTATACTGGCATCACATTCTATCTCACCCAGAAGGTTTAGGTTAGATCCCATTCCTGCATTTGTAAAAGGAGAATCCTAAAAATAAGAAGAAAACACAGTAAGACCATATCCATGACAGACTATATCAAAACTTTTGCATAATTGACCTTGATACAATGTACTTTCTGATTCTAGTAGTTTAATCTCCAATAACAAAAACAACAGCAATGTGCACGGGTCATCTTAAATTATTATAATAGATACTTTACAAACTACATTGTGGGTGTAATGTGCTAACATAAATAACAACCATGCAACAATTTTGGATGATCACTTACATGCAAGCAAAAGCCTTACAACACAAGTAAATTCTCTTCCTCCCTCCCACAAAATGCATACTTAATTTGGTCCCTAACCATTCAATCACTTTAATTAAAATCTAATAATCAGAGTCCGGCATAAAGAAAATTAAGTAGATAGGGTTTGAGAAATATTTATATATCAAGTGCAGAAGGATGGTGAACTATGTGTCGTAGTAACTCATGTTTCTGTGCAAAGATAGACCACATGGGAAAGTGTCATTCACATTAGATGGGAAAGTGTCATTCACATTAGATGGTCACACCATTACAGTACATATAAGCTGAATCAATCCATTGGAAACAGCTCTAAGTTCAATCTTAAACGTTAAATAAACTGTTTTCTTTTTTGTACATGTAATTTATAATGAATACAAGGAAACAAAGAAAGAGGAAGCACACAGAAATGAAAAAAAAGTTTGTTAGTAATTCAGTGTTCTTTTGTTAACTTTTAAATGACTGGTGATGACTAAATTCCAAACTTATTTTTCAATATATTGATTACAATTTACAGAGATGAGACATTTAAAATGTTCTTAGTGTTCAGAAGAGTTATCATAAATGCATCTTTTCTAAAGTTTTAAGGTTAAAGATAACACTGAAGATTCATTAATGTATGAAACAGATGGTGATCCTTCCAACAGATTCATTTTATGCTACTCATCTTTATTTTTTGCTTTTTCCTCTGCATCTGAGAAATAGCACATAATTTTACATATAACTTATCCTACACCATAATAGATCTTGGAATTCACTGTTTGCATTTAACACTGAAAACTGTAAATCATAGCAAAAAAAAAAAAAAARAAAAAAGGAAGAAATTTTAGTATAATGAAACATTTGCAGCTTCCTGCATAGTGAAGAACTTTCCCTAGAAAAGGTGAAAGAAAAAAAAAAAAAAAAAAGAACAGCTACTGAGATGATGGCCTTGAAAAGGTAGAAGACTGCAGAGCAGCAGCTGGCTTAGCCAACTTCATTGTTCCCCAGGCAAATTCAGCCAGTGAAGTTCTAGAAAAAAAGGAGCAGAAGAGCAGCTGAAGGAAGGGATCTGAACAGGAATGGTGGAAAGTACACGGAGGGCAAAGAAAAACCAGAATGCATTAGGATGAACAATGCTTACTCCTAGAGATGTCCAAGTTCCTTGTTCATGAGTAATCAGAGTGCACAAACCTGAAAGCCAGGAGACATATTTCTAATGTTCTGTTCCAAAAACATTAATTCAATACATTATACTCAAAAGCATTAGCAAAGGGTAAATATTTTGTGATCTACAGGTCTGCCACAGCCACAAAGCAGAGATAGCTGATATCTTAAGAACAGATGTCATGGCCAAATAAATGAGTAGGAAGGACCAAACATCAGAACAGAAGTCTTAGTTACACTGTCCAGAATCCTTGTGCAAGCAAGACACAAAGCTCTCTATCACCTGATAATAAACAAGAGAGAATAGGAAAAAAAAGTTACAGGCAACAGAGTGGCACTAGTTCAGTTTATTGCTAAAAATCAAGATGTGAATGCTTTGAAGCTACACCTTCACAGCACTGGAGATGTACAAACAGATCACTTATTCAGAGGATCCCAGGACAAGGAATGCCACCTCAGTTTCTCCCTACAGAACAGGGGTAAAGAAGATTCCTAAACCAATAAAATTGTAAATGCCTCTTTGGTGGCATATCTCTTTCATTTTAGGATGGGGAAGGAATCTTACCAGTACAGTCAGTTCAACATCAATAAATTTTCCAGGCAAAAGAAATAAAGATCCAATTCCAAGCATGTGTTCAGAATGCCTGTTAAGCTTTACTTAGCTTTACAACCTCAGGCTGCAGCCAGTTGAGAAGATGGTCTCAGAACTGCCAAGAGAAAGATGGCCTGCTCTGACTTCACAGATATGACAGTTGATCTGATAACAACTTTAGACACTTCAGGAACTGGGTGTGAACAGCACGGAATTTCTGATACCTACCAGAGTTTCTTGGAGATGAGATATAAAGCCTTTGAAATGAGGCAGGAAAGAACCTTTATAACAAATGGAAACAGAAATTCACACCTACTTCTAGAAAAAGGCAAGGACATGAAACGCACCACATAAACACATCTCTTTTTGAAAACATGAATCTCTGCAAAGTCTGACCAAAAGATTTGAAGACTCTGATAATAAATGGTGCAATGTAATTTAGGAAAATTAAGAAGAATTTTAAAATGAAAATGTAAAGCCTTTTAGGCATGCAGAAACATTATTAAAACAGAAATTCTGTATGCTTTCAAAGGGGAAAAAACAAGCTGAGCTAACTGAAGCAGTCTCTTTATATCCTGAACTACAGAAGCGTAGTACTGCATAAACAGCCATATGATTATCATGGGGCAAGGGGGAGCATAATCAAAGCATGCATCCAAGTAGGGGAGGAAGGGAAAGGAGAGAAAAGGTTATAATACAGAAGCATCTTTAAGAATTTCTTTTATTTAAAAGATGCAAGCAGAGATTAGCCTTTGTATTTCTAAGCAGACTGAAGGAGTGAGATAAGCAAGTAAAACAGGCCTGAGCTTTGCAGGTTAACAGCAAACCCTGCTACCATGTAAAAGTGAAAAAGAGGAGAGAAAAACAAGAGGCTATTCAAAGCATTCTAACAAAACAGAAGCTTTCAAATATGTGAAAAATACCGCACTACCTGGCAATTCCTCCATCACTGAAGGAGTACTCTAACTTACAACACAAATCTGTAGCAAAGGAGATAATGGAAAGCTTTAAGATGTGAAATAATGGTTTCATTTTCCAAAATTGTATCCCATCTTGTAAAAATTCTTAAGCTACTGAGGGTATCATTTTCATTTCTAGAATCCTTTTTACTTCAAGATGTATTTATAAATGGCCTGGCAGCAACTGCAGGCATGCTGAAGTTTCTAGCTGTGGTCAAAGCTGGAATGCTTGAAGAAGTTACTCAACACTAATAGTGCCAAATTAGGTCTAGCCAAATAGTTACAATGGTCCACTTTCAACATTCCATCTATCTTTGATATAGTTTTGGCCAAGGTTTGTCTGCAACTTTTTAAAATGGATTCAAAGTCTACAAGCTTTCTTTTTACACACTGCAATTTTAAAATTTATTTTTCTGTGGGAACTTAGTGACAAGTAGTAGTAGTCTATAAGGATGAATCCCTTTCAATTAGATCAGCTAAAATGTTTTTGAAGAACATTTTTGTCACAGACTACTGCTAGTCACTTTACTACAATAACGCTGCTGGCGCTGTGCTTTTATCTTTAAAGAAAAGCCCTTGCGGCTAAGACTGTGTATTCCAAAATGGTCTTAATTACTATAAAATAATTTTTTTTAAAAAAATCAATAACCCAATTCAACAAGAAGCTAATTATTTCACTGCAAAACTTTATTGAAGGACACAAAAAGACACTGCTTGAATACATCAACAGGTTAAAAGTATCCTTTGTTTTCAACCACACACACAAAAAAAAGTAAATGGACCAATTTTAGTAGCAAGTAGATCAAAAAACAAAATGTGACATCCACTTCTCCAGTCGGTTTAAACTCAATTTAAATCATGTTCACAAGGAACATTCTACTGAAAGCAGATTTAAAAAACAAGCAACATACACACAGTAATAATAAACTTAGACTAACGAAAAAGTTTGAAATCTTAATCATTCTCTACAGTTGATGTTCTTGTTTCCAATACCTGAACAGTAGACTCTGAAGTTGTCTACACATATAAAAGCTTAAAATTGCACATTGTCCTCCCAGCCAGACATAAATGCAAATCAGCATGTGGTTTTGCTGAAAAATGCAGATTAAAAAAAAAAAAAAAAAAGCCCAAATCCCTTTCTGTTTCAAGAGAAATTCAGTCTTCATATGACAGCTGACAGCAAGAATGCAAAAATGAATGGTTCAGTGATGTCTCTGTACAGGCATACATTGTAAATAAGGAATCTTCTGAAGCACCTTGTCCATACCCTTCTATCATCAAAAACTGCAAAAGGTAGCATGTTCATTTGTTTCTCTACAATGACAGTTTCACAAACTGGAAAACATAACTCTCCTCTAATCAGCTTATCAAATACAACTGATGCTTACAAAGACCAGCACAGTTATTTCAGCAGTATTCTGGATTAGCTGCTCTTGTTAGTTTGCAAAAGTAATCTACCTTTTCTCTAATAACTATTAACCTTATATCTTAATCACAGAACACTATTTCACTTGAGATTCATAAAGTCCAACAAAGAATGGCTGTTCCTTCTCCATTTAGAAACTGCAAAAATAAAACAAAAAACAGACAGCATACCACAAGCAAACTGTCAGCCTGCTCATAAAAGATCAAGAGCAAGCTTTGAGCATCAACAAGTCTTTGAAGTGATGCCTCTTGGATTAGCTGAAATTCTGTGTAATAGGAGTTGCGTAATTGAGTGGAACTGAGGGGAAAAAAAATTCATCTTTTGTGACACTTCCATGAAAAGACATTTGTGTCTTGCAAAGACTACAGATTTTTGGAATACAGAATTAAAGAGTCTAGAGAACTTGAAAAGAGATTAAATATTTCAGATAAATTCACTGCAATGTGTTCTACAGCAACCAAAATATAAGTTAGAAGCAGTACTCCACATCAGAATCTCTTATTGCTGCTACTGCTGTTATCTGTCATGCTATAAAAAATTTTGTTATTTGTCAATCTGCATTACGGTGGCAGATGTAAAGAAGCAAGCTTAGTTTTCATACAAATTTTCACTATGCATTTGCCAATTCAAAAATAAGAAGAAAAAGTCAGTATTTTTCCTGCATAATGAAAAGGGGAAAGTGATAGCTCACTAGAGGGACAGTCAGTAAACAAACCTTTTTTACTTTACAAAGTTTGTAATTGATGAGAAAAATTATTCTGTTTGCTTTGTTGATCTGCCACACGCAATTTCTGTTTCTCACAGAGCAACAGAAAAATCATATTGGACATAGAACAGAAGATACAGCTCCAGAAATGACAGAGATCTCAGGAGATCGTGTTTAGAATGAGATACAAGCAGACACAAACCTTTCAACATTTTGAAAGCTGACAGTCTAACATTTTGGAGTTACTCATGCAGGATCCAAAAACTGTCACTGCAAACCACACCATTTTCTGTTTCAAGTATACCTTTGATTTTTCCTCAATGTAACTGCATACACAAGTATTTAAAAAGAAGCCCAAACCCAATATTCTTCATCCCAGGAACAAAGAGAATGACCCATAATTAAGAGGCTATATAGTTCACTTAATGAATAAATGAAAACCAATAATTACATTGATAACAGCAGTACAACAATCTGAACAAATCAGTATTTAATCTCAAAAACAGGAAAGAGGAAAAAAACATTTTAGATGATATACATAAAAATACCACCTGATACAACTACAAACAATAAAATGGAATGAAGAGAGGCATCATCAGAACAGCAGCAAGAGAGAAGGAGAAGAAGGTTGCCAATTGAAGTAATTTCATAAGTAGGTTTTAGTTTAATCTTAAAGCTATAACTTCTTCCACGGATAACATTTCAGAGTATTTAAATCTATTAAAGCAAAAGAAGAAAAGTCTCTTGGGGATCACAAACAGACAAAATATTTACCCTAGGCACAGCTGCAAGATGTATAGCTATTAAGTTAAACTTCTTAAAATATATTTTCCTATCTGTAGCTCTGGAACACAATAAAAATCATAAAACAAACTAGATTTTATTCTGCTGAGGAGGGAACTGGCTCAGAGAACAATCTTGTGATATAACAGTAGCTAGTAGTTAGTGTTCAGTAGCAACTAGTAGTTAGTTTATAAAAGTGCATTATAAATAATTCCATTATAGAGATACCATTTGTGTTCACCTAGACATATTTTAATGTGTAAGATAACACATGAAAGCATATTTAAACAGTTCAGTGAAGATCAAAAGTACTGTTTAATAGCAGTGAAGCTTGCCAACTTAAAGTACGACTGAAGTCTTGGCAGTAAGTCAGTATGTCTAGCACATACTAAAGTACGTACTGCCATCAATTATGTTAATTAACATTTTCTGAACACATATGTAAGTAAACCCACTGCTAATTCTCCGGGAATACTACAATAAATTCCAAAAACAGGATTTTTTTTTTTCCAGCACAATACTTACTTTGTCTTCTTCCTCTACTAACCAAGGTGGAGAAGAAGAATCAATTACTACTTAGAGAAGAGGAATTCCTGTTTCAGTCATTACTACTATAAGAAAGTAGTGGACCTGGGACCAAACCTCCAAATTTAGATCTCAGAAATTCTTTTATCTTTCCTCTCTGTTACCTTATTTTATAGGCACCCTTCACTGAACATGGATGCTGTAAGATCTCACCACTCCAAAAAGACACCCTTTCAAATGCCTCACAAGCAACTGCTGGTCTCCTCATGATTATCAAGATGTTCTTAACACATACCATTCTGAAATACAAACAGCACTTATCCTATTCTTCTACAGAACTGGTCGTAAAAATCAGAAAAAGAGCATTATCTTCTACTGAAGTCAAATATCTCTGAACAGCCTGCTTCTAGACTCCTATCCTATCAGAGAACATACAGAAAACTAAGTAAAAACATAAGAAAAATAGCTTTTAAAAACTGCATTACATTAAGCACATAGCAAAAGTGTATTGTGAGATAAATAAAAACTTTACATTCATTATTTTCATACAATCCCTTAACTGGTACAAGAGACAAGCAGCCTTATGTTTAGGCAATCACTTTTCTAGAATTATGCTGAAGAATTGAAAAAGATATGAATAATATAATCCAAGACAGCATACTCAGAAACAGTTACATCAATATAACTATTACACAAGAGTGTTAACAGAATTATTAGAGACTAAATATAACTAATTTGTTTGGCTCATAATTTCAAGAAATGAAACATAACTCAGTGTGAGATATTAGTACAAACAAAGGATTGAACACATCATAGAATTTCTAGTTAACATATGTGACCAGTAGCATAATTTTTTTTCCCCATCTAAGAAGTGAAGCTATTGCAGTCTACCCATAGATTGGCAAGTCAGAAAGAAATTAATAAAGTATGTTCCATACAGAGTGTTAGATAAACATTTAATAACTGTTATTCTTGTAGATTAAAGACTAAGACATACCTAAGATACAACAGAATTGCACCAAGTAGACAATTTTTATTTAGTTTATATTTTTAGACATTCTTTAGGTACATTTACTCCAAACCACCATGAAAAAGCAAAAGATAAATTACAGAATAGCTTCCATATCCACACAGATACTAAATTTAAGACACAAAAAGGGAAAACTCAGTACATTTCCCATACAAATTAGTATCTTCCTACAGAAAAAATCTGGCAACATACCTGAGAGATGTATTTAATGTTAGTCAGAAATTCATACCTCTAATTCTATAAGTGCTGCAGTCACTGCATCTGTCGCAAGAGCACCAGCCTGTAGCTTTTCAATTGCCTGTAAAACAGAATTTTTGCTTGATGATCAGGAAATTCTAATATTATATTGCTAAGCCCTACATTTACCTGAGGACAGGATCTTCACCAAATTAGTTTAAAATGACATAAAAACAAGAGGCACTGGCAATAGTAGGTAAACACTAGGTAAGGGGACAGAGGGAACTGAAAGCATGATTTTATTACTCAGTCATTCTGACATTGCATTTAATAGCAGGTTCCTGCACGATCAAATTTATAGCAATATAAATTCTTACACCTGGTGTCCCCAAACACTCACTGTTTCAGTCAAAAAATTATTATTTTTCCTTCCAAGATTCAACAAGAATTCCTAGTACTGTACAGGGCAATTGTCATCAAATTGAACTGAATTGATAAGCAAGCTTATCTAAAAGCCAATACATGAAAACAAAATCAAATAAGACAATATTATC
Source organism: Apteryx rowi (assembly GCF_003343035.1). Lineage (NCBI taxonomy): Eukaryota > Metazoa > Chordata > Aves > Apterygiformes > Apterygidae > Apteryx > Apteryx rowi. The sequence goes on along the minus strand of NW_020447412.1, from coordinate 103,868 downwards.
TTTAAATTATACACACACAAAAAGCAATTTCTCAGATCCATACTGGACAAAACCTTATAGCCAAGTTCTCTCAGGGAACCCCAAGAAAACAGCTATGGCTGTGTTGTTGCAAGACAAGCCTGGTATTGTTTGTTTTTGATACAAGATATTTATGTTGGCTACCTAGCTTAAGGAACCAAATGGAATCTTAAATTAGACTTAAATTCAACAGCAACAACCTCTTTTACCACATAATTATCTGGAAAATGAGTACCAACAGGGCCAATACTCAACTTTAATGAAACTGATGTTGAGTTTGGATGATTTGAGGCTGCTGATTACCAAATTAGATTGGTATTAGGATTGAGCAACAGAACTGTAAAATGAAGTGTTAATTATCAAAGGCCAAGTCTGAGACTCTTCTAAAAAGCCAGTCAGGCTCCCCAGCTCCTCCCTGGAGAAAGCAAAGGCATTACAAATTTTGGAGATCAGTCTTCCAGCTTCTCAACTGACACTTAGTAGATGATCTCCTCCAGAAACTTTGTAGCTGGCAAGTTTCAAAAATTTAATTTCAAGAGAAATTAAAGTCTTGCTATTTTTCCCTTTTCAGATTTGGAAAGAGTTTTTTTGTTGTTGTTTCTACCTCCTCTGCCATTAAGAAGTTAGAGCTACCAAGAAGAAAGGAATTCTGGAAACCCTTGTATTCACAGGGCACTCTGGATGCTATAGCTTAAGTAAGTTCCAAAAAAAAGTGGACACAGATGAAGAAAAAATCCAAAGACACCACGTAAAGCTCCAGAAAGCCCACAGCCACAGGAACAGAATAGGAAGCCTTCTGTGAAGGTCACACTGTGAACCCGCCCTGTTCTCCCATTGTTCCTTTGGTGTCTGCTATTTGCCCCTACTGAAAACAGAACACTGTTGCACCTTATGGGCCTGCACTCTATTGACTCAGCATGGCCATTATGTTAACTGCTGCTGTTGCATTTTCCCTATAGAAATTCATATAGTCTTAGTAGCTACAACCAGATATGCCTATTCGTACTGAAGGGAGAGTGCTACTGAATCTCTGGAAGAAATATATTTCTTATATACCCACTGTAAGACTGTGGAACTGGAAGACATACCTTCTGACAGGCTCTTTTGCACACATGCTTGTATTCTTTAGCTTTGGATTCAGAATGATAACCTGCACCTACAATTAAGGCAAAAGGAAAAGAGATTACACTACCTATCAAACTGGGGCCTTTAGTTCACATCAACAACACAGGCAGACAAAACCCACACTTATCCTGGATAACACTGGCATTTCTTTTTTTTTTTTTTTAATCAAAGATTTACACCTTTATGCATTCCAACATTATTTCAAAAACACGTAGTAACATATCGAACACACAGCACACATGTAGAAGCATACAGATATAAATCTCAGCATCACACAATCTGTTCATATAAACACTCTCCAGAAGACTCGAGTTTTGCTCATTCCTGCAGAAATTGCAGCATAGTTATTTCATTTATCTTCTGCAATCTGGGGAAAAAAAGGGGTCCCTGGTTTTAAGTCAAACACTGATTTCCCTTTTTACCTCTGAACTGCAAGTTGACCGATTACCATTCTGTTAATTTTTTCATGTTTATACTAAGCTACTAGAGCTCAATGCTTCCACTTCAAAACCAGAAAAGTTCCTTGAAGTAGAGATCATACCGTTTGTTTCATCTCTTTCTCCCATTTTCAGTCACAATAACTGTCCTGCTGCATTTAACCATTTTCTGTCTTTTTTTTTTAAGCTGCTGCGCCCTATTTCCATATCTGAAAAAGTTTTCAACAACCACTAGATGACTAAATAAAAATAACAAACATGGTAAGAACACTGATATTTAAGTTCAATTCAAAAATTAATTTTTTTTTAATTGGGAAATATACTTTTATTATACCTCAGGTTCCCTTTCTCCATCTATCATAATATTAGTCTTGAGAAATTCTAACAAAATCAGTTCTAACACTAATGAACAAAAAAAGGAAATTTAAAAAGAGCAAAGTCATCCAATAAAGAGCAATGTATTGATGAACTCAACTTGCTCTTAAAATACCAGGATCTTCGTATATCAACCTTGTTCTCTGAAGACTTTTTTGCCTCAGGGTTTTGTGTTTTGTGTTTTTGTTTGTTTGCTTGTTTTTATTTTTTAAACCAAGGAGCATGTTGGCTTTTCAAATGCTTTAGGTATCACCAGGCTACTTTGCTCAATTTCACGTCATGCCATCAAATAGACGATAAAACCAAATATACAGTCAGATACAAGCATTGCTAATATTTTCAAGATTAAAACCATTCAAGAAGGTGCCTATTACTAATGAATCCTAAGAATACAACATATATAACAAATCATTTTTACTTTACATATGACTAGATGACCATTTCTCCATTACATGCAGAAAGGATAAATAATAACCAGCTTAAATAAGAACAAGAAGAAAAAAGCTAGACTTGGAGGAAAACTTTCAAAGGATAAAAATCATGAAGTTCTGCAACAAATCAGCAGATTTCAAGAGGTCTCAGCTAGACTGTCCTCAAGGACAAACTAGATAAGGAATTGTCAGGAATGAAAGAGCTATATTTGATCCTGCAAAGGATCCTGCAAAGGATCAAAGGGTAAGGAAATAGACCGGAAGACCTCTCACATCTTGTAGGGCTTCTAACCTTAGCAGAAATAACTGCAGAATTTAACATTTTAAACTGTTTAACTAACAGATTTTTTGTGTGTTTTTTTTTTCAAGGAGCAAAAAAAAGTACCTTTCAGAACACCAACACAATCCAGTAAAGTTAACTATATTTTTATTACCAGCTTCCAAGATCCTCCAGCCAGTGCTGGAATTAAACTCTCCACTCCCACATTTACATCCAAAGCTCATGCCACTTCATTAATGTACTAGTAGCTCCAAACCCAATATGAAATTTTAGTTGATATTTAAGTCTTTAAGTCTGCATACGCGGTGTTTCTGTTCCAGCAGTTACGCTTCTGCATCTTACCTGCATGGACAAGCACAAATCCCACTCGTTTCCCTCTTTGGGTTTGCTTTGTTTCGGACTCTTTGACCACCACTTTTACAGCTGTAACCTGAGATGATTTGGAAGGTAACACTTCTACCGAACTTATCCCCTTCTCCATGATCATACATTAAGATCACCATCTTCTACTGGAAAAGAGCATGCTTCCATTCAAAAATAAACTCTGCAGAGGAATCATCCTAAAACCAAATCACATGCATACGTTAGATACTGATTCCAAGAGATGTATTTCACATAAATCAACTTTAGAAAGAACATTATGACAAGAGGTTTGAAGCAAGGGGAGTATTTCTGTCGAAAGAAGGGTTTCTAAGTTCTGCCTCTTCCATAGCTAACAATACTAACATGACCTAAGATAATCAATTCAGTTGGAAAAGTCTATGTTGCAAGTTGGAAATCAGCCTTCAGGCTCCTTTGAAGAGACTTAACTTGAACCTAATAACTTCTCCAGACATTTTAAGGAATTGCTGACCTAAGACTTGTCCATGTCTGAAAGAAAGCTGCTTTCCATGATCTTTTTTTATTTGACAGTATTACATACTTCTGCACTCATGCCTGGCTAGTTTGCAACATGATGATGCTCCACAGTCAAAATCTTAACTTCCTAAAAGAGGTGTTCCCTATTGGCATGGCAAGTTCTAAGCAGCCTTATGACAATGCTGGCAAAAGCAGAGACAATATACATGCCTGCATGGCAGAAACTCCTGTGCTCAAATCACATGCTGGAATCTGTCTGCATGACTCTGTGTGGATGTTTCATGTATGCCTTAAAACAAATTCAACTGCCATAAAAGAAGTTAGGAAAATGTGCTCCAGAGAACGGTAGCATATAAAACACACTTAATAATGCCATACCTTTTTCTTTCTTTTGCTAAGCTACTATTTCTTAGAAATAACCGTTTAAGAACCTGTAACGAATTCTCCTCCATACCCTTTCACCCCCTACCCTTATTATTCTCCATCAGTCTTCAGGGAAAAAAGAAAAAAAAAAAAGTAACTTCTCTTATTGCAAAGTATTTCTAAAACAAATAAAATGCCAAATAAGTCCAAGAAAGTCAGAGGAAGCCTATCTAGAGAAATGAATAGCTACCATGATTAATAATGAACAACAGCATGTCTAAGTTGAATTCAAATAATTTGGTAACCCCTTTCATTTTAGCTAGCTTTTTGATCTTAATCCTTAGGAATAGAAAAACATTATTTATTGGAAATTTATGAAAAAATTGACATTATTTTCCAGTACATACAACGCAAAATAAGAGTTCTCAAATGAAAGCACAGAAAGATGCATTTTCAGGAGTTAGAAAACAAATTCTCCATATTTACTGCTTCTCTTACTACAGCCTAATGCACATTAATCCTGACACAATACTGTTTCTCTAGTTCAACATGTAAAATTCAAAACAGAGACAATCAACATGTTGAAATATTTCAAGAAGTAAACAGGCATGTAGCTTTGCCACATGAATGGAGAAAACCTCTCTAACATATTAGGATATTCCAATGCAGCGCATATCGGTCCTACCCACATTGAAAGTGACTATTTGTGACCTAAAAATATTAGAAAGTGAAAAGAAGTGAAAAAAGCAGCTGTTTATGTATATGTAGGATTTAAATCACCAAATTTGCAAATGTTATATTGCTCATTCCAAAAACTAACTACTACTACATTTGAACCAGTAAAACAATGCAAAGGATGTTTGGCAAGATTCTTCATTGGTATAAAACAGGCAAATTTACTGGTTCACCAGAATTGTCTATTCAGTAATGGGAACTTGGCCAGCTTTTTAGAAAGTTATTTATTTCCAATTTTTTTCCAGAAAATATATATTATAATGTTACATAATATTACAATTATAAAAGTAAATATAATAAAATTATAAGTATATGAATATAATAAATATATATGTATATAAAATGAAAGACAACTAAAATACACATAAAGTGAAAAAACATTAATGGACTACATCCAACTATAATGTTCTCTTCCATCAACTTGGAAGCTAAAAATAAAGTCATAATCACTACAGCTTACTTCCTTTTGGCAAATAACAATAATTAAGAAAGCTCCAACAGCCACTGGTAGAGGCAGTAATATATAGCATAAACTGAAATACAGAGACTGTTTGCTAGAAACCCCACTTCCCTGTATCTTGTTACACCACACACAATACATCACATCTATAGGGATATGACAAAGACTTAAGTAAAATGACAGAGGAGCAAATGTGGAACACATATTTTTGCAGAAATTGAAAAAAATAATATGGGGTAGGAAGAGTAACAAAGATGGTGGTGAAATTGTTTTTTTTTTTTAAAAAAAAAGATACAGACGCTGCTTAAAATTTGACTAATGTAACGTTCAGCCTGAAAACTAAGTTACAGAAGTAGTTAGGCTTTACATACGCTTGGGTTTGACAATATGTTTATTTGTACCAGCAAGGCAATCATAGAATTTGCACACTGAAGTAAAAAGACAACATACATAATAACATCCTTCACTTCATAACACTTCCTTCACATCAAATCAATCTTGTCAAATACCTTCCATTTCAACCCTTTCTTCAAGTCCTTTCAAATGTCACTCACAAACTTGCTGCTTCCATTTCATAAGTTCCCATTGGACCTAACCCTTCCCTTTAGAGTTTATTTTAGGATTTATCTAATCCCTTTCCTGGCTGTCACATATCCATCAGTTCAGATCTCATCCCTCCTCCTCACACAGTTCAGTGTTGTACATCTGCACAGCTACAGAAACGGTGTGGGAATACACCTGAGTTAGATTTCTGAAGAACCCTTTTTAGGGGGTTACCTTACAGAAGCAGCCCAAAGTACTAATCACACTGAAAAAAGTAACAGCTGAAATCCTACACAGGCACTCAGAAAAAGTAAATAAATAGTGTCACATCCGACCTGGAAAGATTCACTGAGCCTGTTATTCAGTGTGCTCCTTTGGCATAGGTACTACAGATACACTGTTAGCCAAGTAAGGGGCGACACTTGCCATTTCCCCGAACAATTTATAGCTCTGTGTAATTAATATCCATAGCATAGCAAGAAGCTCTACTGGGCAAACATGTGCAAATGCTACAGATTGATGACGGAAGAAAAAGATAAACTTAAGTGCACATATTGATAACTCTATCACAGTATTTCTACTTCCTACTGGCAGCAAGGGACAGTTCATTTTTAAGAGCTTTTCATTTTTACAACAATCATTTGCCAGCACAAAATGAGATTACTCAGAACATAGTAAAGACACAAGCACTTGTTTGTTTCTGTATTATCAGAGATAATTCTGTATAAACAGAGAAGCACTAAGCCTGGGATCAACACCATGTTGAAGGAGCACCTCAGTTCTGAGGTGAGCGACCACTTGTGGAGGGCACAGGCTGCAAGGCCACAGGTGCCTGCTCTCAGTGTGCTGCAGAAATAAGAAGTCTGGGGAGGAATGATAAGGAGCAAATTGAACTGAATGGCAAGAAAGAACTGATTTCATGAGCAAGCATCTGAACAGCTGCAAGAAAATTACTAAAGAACTAAGGAGGAAACAGAAACAAGAAATCAGCAAGGAAATAAGTAACCAGTAGACACAAAAAAGTAGAAAAGAAACTTTTATTTGGAAAAGTTATCAGCAAAATTAAATAAGTATACTGACATAAGAAACACATTTGCTGTTATAAAAACATTAGTACTTCTGACAAAAGCTTTTTCAAAACTTTAGGGCTGCCCCTGCTGACAAGGCTTTAAAAGACCAAAAGCAAATGCACACATCTACTATTTAAGGAAAGAAGCCAAAACAGCTGAATCTTAGCAAAGAAATTAAGCTTTGAGCATAATTACCCCCACAAACTAAGCTTATCCCTTCAGCGAGGTAAGGCCACACAACCGCCCCCCCGCGCCAGGCCGCCGGGGCCCCGCAGCGCCCCACTCCCTCGCACCTCCCCCTCCCCTCCCCCATCAGCCCGCGCCATCGCCATCACCATGACAACTGCCGGGTTACGCCCCCTAGGAGGCGGAACCGCTGCGGCGGGGTGACGTCACCCTGACGCCACGGGGGAGGCCCCCAAAGCCGCCGCTGGCGGCGCGCGGACAACTGGAGCGCTCACGCCAAGCTCGACCCTTTACACCCCGCCGCCGCCCGGCCAGGCCCGAAGGGGGATGAGCGAGTCCGGGCCCGGGAAGGCGGGGCAGGACGGGACGGGGAGAGCCCAGGATTGGCTGGCTAAGGTGGGGCAGGGCGGAACTAGGCACGCAGCACTCACCCGCCACAACCGTCAGCCTCGCGCACACCCGGAACCGTTCGCCCGCCGGTTGCCTCGGTGAGGATGAGGCATCCCGCCTACCGGCCCTCCCCTATTGGGCAGAACGAGCCAGGCGACCGGAAATGGCGTGGCAGCACCAGCGCGCCGATTGGCGGCCCGGACGCGAATGCCGCGCGAGCGGCCGCCGGCGCGCCAATCACAGCGTGGGAGGGCAGCGGCCGCAGCTCAGCGGCGGGGCGAGCGGGTGGCATTAAAGGGCCAGGCGCCCTCAGTCGTTTCCCCCCTCCCCCCCAGCTGGGGCCGGGCGGGGCGGGCTCGCTGTCCCCCAGCGCGGGGGCGGGTACAGGCACCTTGGGGACATTTTTGCTGCGCATTTCACGATTTACTCCTAACCAGCGCAAGACAGCGTAATATTTCTGCTAGCAATGGCAGCCGGGAAGAAAACGCTCTTTTTCTCCCCTGTAGCACTGGAGACTGGTCAGTGTGTAAAACGGATAAAGACAGCGGCGCCTTTTTTAGCAGCCTCCGTTGTTACTGTTACCTTGCCCCAGGTGGGAGCACAGCTCTCCTGACACTTACCTGGAATGAAATGTAATTCACTGTTAACAAATACATATTTTCATATTAGTTCTGTCAGGAAACTTACATGCTCATCCAATCTCTTCTGTATCTCCTTTCAGCCTGCTGAGAAGGGCCTCTTTCAATGAGCATCTGAGTTTCACATACTATACCTGTTCCAGGAATGTTAATTTCTTACTAATTTCTGCCAAGATAGACCGTCCATTTTGCTCCAAAGGAGACTTATTCACATCAACTTTCCCAATGCCATTATCTAATACTGCCTTTCCAGGAACATGGGTAGCCACATCAAAATCCCATTTCCTTTGTGCCTTCTCAGATGATTGTTACAGTAAATTTTGGGACCCACCAGCATATGTGCACACCACTTCATCTACCCCAGCCCACACAGTTCCCAAAGTACCTTCACACTTGCAGGTGCTGCTTTTCTACAACTGTGAAACCAGACCAGATGTCCATTATGGACTTACTTGCATTGTAGAGTACATTTATTTCTAGCTGAAGCCCCAACTTTTCATTTGCAAAGGTAAGCTTTTTCAAGTTTAAACTGTAAATTTTTTTATAAGATCAGAACACATTTGTTCTTTTTCCAGAGTTCAGTAAAAGAGGTTTCTTGAGTCCTTCACTCAAGCTCAAACATGAAAAGTGATAGGATATATTTAATATATGCGATTCTCCTGACCCCCCTAGATGAAACAGATTTCAACTCCTCCCCATCTTTTGCTAAAAATGACCGCAGCATCTGGCTGTTAAAATTGTTTCTGCCACAGTAGACAAGATCATTGGTTCTCTGCAAACCAGCTGTAAGAAAATCATTTGCTTCAGCCAAACTACATCTTGAAAGGAAATTTTTACAGATTAAGTTTCTATAGTACCTCCTCTGACAACCACTTCTTTCACAAGTTGTAACATGATTCAAACCTATTAAAAGCCTATGTAGTAATTTAATCACTTATACTCTTATCATTCCCATTTTAAAAAAGACATAATTTGGTCTCCCTAGCATATATAGTGAATACATTTTAGCCTGTGGCCATTATGTTGTACATAAATCATATAGTATATTAAACAATTATAAGAATTTGAGCACTACATTGTCAAGACCCAAACAAAAAAAATGGAAACTATCCTTTTTATCCCCAGACTTCATTCCATCTCCACTGTGTCTTAATCTTCCTAAGTAGAATCTTCTCCCAGACATCCAAGAGGCTCCTTCCTGCCTGTCTTATGATCATAGCAACCTCCTCTTGCAGCTTTTTTTCACCCAATAAATAAATATGTGCTCCATTAATTTGTTTTTTTTTCCACAAACCAGCCTTAAATTTTTTAATGATGCAGAAATGCCATGAACAAATAAAAATCTTTTTCAACACACATTTTTGGCAACATATATAGGGCTTATGGAGATTAGCTTCTGTCTTCCACATTACCAGGAGCTTCCTCTTATGTTGGATAAAACTGTAAGAAATCAGGTGAAGTTCACAACCCCTTAGAAGCTCTTTGGCCTCCTTTCACAGATTTTTAACATGTAATCCAAATCCCAGCTAAGTTGCTACATTGCCTATTTTTTTCTTAAAGTCCTTGTTATCCTTGATGGTGATGCTGAAGTGAACCAAGTAAATTTCACAAAATACTTTCTGCCTCCCAGATGGTTATACTTGAGCTAGGACAATCTGACTTTTCCTTCCAAAATATCAGTTAATTAGAAATGGTCTAAAACCAAATTGTTCCTTGAAGAGTGGAATTAAAGAGGCCGTTTCCAGTGGCTCCCTGCGCATATCCCTATGCACTTCAGCCCCAACTCCCCACATCACAGACAGCTGGGGCTGGGCAGGCTGTTGTGTGAAAGTGCCACAATGTGCTTGCCCTGTACTTACAGCCTTTCTTAGGCATACACCCATTGGCCACTATTAAAAATGGGCTTCTGGGCTAAACAGACCTTCGTTTTGATCTGACACAGTTATCCATATATCTTACATAATGTGCCACATAGCTTCTGCTTCCAGTTTTCTCTGCCTTCCTTGTCCATCAGCTAAGAAAGAGGCAGCACAATGTATGGCTGGGTCTGAGCTACACGTATTTTGACTGACTCTCCAGTTTGCTACCTGTCTGTCAAATCTTGAAGTTGGCCAACAGGTCCAAATTACTAGGGTGGGCTGACAGACTGATGGATGGACAGCACAAGCACATAGCTCTTGTTTCTTTAAAGGGGAAGCTGAAAACATTGTCTATGTTCAGTCCTACTCAGTTCTCCAGGAGACTCAATTTCACATCCCTTTGTCTGTTTTCACTGGGTTTATGACACTTACATTTAACTTGTCCCTTGTCTATGGTGACAGTTTCCAAATAGGCCAAATATTTCTTGTTTTTTCCTGTTTTCTGACCCTTGCTGATCTCCAGGCTTCCAACAAACTCCAACAAACAGGTGATCTCATTCTGTAAATCATTCCTCACCATACAGGTTTAAAGTTAGAGGCTTCTTTTATTCCTTTTATAAAGTTTCCAGCTCTGTTTTAAAGCCTGTTTCTGGTTTTATTTTGTGTTGATTATCTTAGATTTCTTCTTGTATTTTTTGTTTCAAACAGTGGAGCCTATTGGTCCAACTCCCTAATTTGTAAAAGAGTTTGTCTGCTGCTTTAATTTATTTTGAGTAAAAGTGGCTACCAAGGCCACAGGCTTCAGTGAGGCTTTGTCTAACTTGCCATATTGTAATGAAACCAATAATTAAGTAAAATCTGAGGTAATAACATAGTACTTCAGATGCATGTGCTTCAGCTTAATTACTTCTCAGAACTTGAAGTGATTGTTTTAATACTGATGCCCTCCATTTTCTGAAATAGAAATTCAGAGAGCTTTTTTTTTTGAGAGAGAGAGAGATAGTATATTGAGCAGTGACCCCATATGTTCAATGAGAAGAATTTAAATGTGCTTGCAGACAAGCAGAATCACAGACATTCATACTGGTACGAGGATATCCCTGCAAGAAGCACTTTAACACAACGTAGCAGGAAACTTTTCCTGTGAGGAGTATTTTGAAAAGTGTCCTTCAGATTTCTGAGCAGCTCTCAGTTAAGAGCCATGTGTAAGGATGTATGCATTTGCTATTACATAACATCATGCCAAGCAAAGTCATTTGCCTCAGCTCAAGGAAATAATCTGAAGACCAACCTCTCTGTGCTGCCTCAACTCCATTTCAGACCCAGTTCTATAAACTCTTGTCTGATGAGGTCAGGGTGGATGCCCTCTGCACATCATATCTTTCCTCCAATGAGGAAATTCCTTGCAGAAATTTGTTGGTAAATTTTGGAGTTTCTTTGAGCAAGTCAGGGCAACATAGACTTACTAGGCAACTATCTATGAGGTTCTCTCAATTCAGGCCCACATATCCAAAAACATACATTCAGGTGTCATACTGGTTTGTTATGATGATGTGGACAAAAGTCAGAGAAAAAGGAAAAAATGTTTGATATCTCTGATAGTTACAGCCCATCTTGGATTGATTGTTTTATTAGTAAGATCACATAACTTCATTAAGAAATCTGTAACAAATCAATTTAGCTATTCACTTGATGGCAGACTAGAATTTAGAGCTGAAGAAGTAAAGCTTCAGCCCACAGGTGCAATAAAGCAGAAGAGGAGGAGAGGATCATAGTTCAGATCACCTTTCTAACAGTTTTTTACCTTTTCTTGTTAGGCAACTGGAGAGCTTCTTTACATAAAGAGATCCTGATGTAACAAACTCACTTTATCCCCACACTACAGAAAGAAGCATTCCTGACAAAGAAAAGCTGAACCTTAGGTTCAGCAGGTTTCAGTGCTTTTGGACACCTGTCAAAGGACAGAGGAGCTGAGAAAAAGCAGCAGAAGAGGAGGAGGAGTGTAAGGGACGAGACCCAAATAACTGCACTGTGAGCCTGAACCACGCCCCGAAAGAAGGTTCCTGAAACGGGAGAAAATCCCAGAAAGTCATGGGGAGGGGCCTGGTGTCACTTCCCTGGACTGACTGGCGTCTCAACCAGTCCTGGAACTGGGGTGAGAGAAGGTTCTGGAAGTCCAGGAACTGGGGCAATAAATAGGGGCATGCACGAGCCCTAGGAGGCATTCTCCCCAGAACACCTTTGTTGGTGGGTCTGATGCTGGATTGAGGACTGGTGAGCTTTCCTCTTTCTCTGCTTTTAAAGTTGTTAAGTAATGCAAAGCATACTTTGGGTTTGATGCAACTGTGAGAGGGCCAGTGTTGGTAGGATATTTGTTCCATTAAGGCTGCAGTTTACACATCTCATAAAGCCACATAGCTCGGATAGATATAATTGTGAGAAGACCAATGTTTGCAGGATATTTGTTCCATTAAAGTTGATGCTTTATGTAAGGATCTCGAGTGTTATCTCGCCTTAGTCCACACTGAAGGGGATTTGCGAATCTGAGTCATTCCCCCACCCTGACCTTTTCGGAGGTGGGACGTGACAAGGAGACATATCCCTCTTCTATGCCCTTCGACCTTCAGCAAAAGACAACCTCAAACAATCAAGGCAACTAACACTTCAACTAAGAGTTTTTCGGGGAAGCGGCCAGTGAAAATATAGGCAAAAATGTAAAAACATGATCTTTCGTCAACCATCCCAATTTAGGTTAAGATCTTTACAACTCAGTTCTACAGTCAACAGAAAAAGAAGCTGAATACACCAACAAATATGAACAGAAACTGTTATTTGAATGATTGCGTGCAAGAGGAGAATGGCGTCTGAATGCAATTGTAAAGACTGGAACCAATCCATTCAGATACTGAATTATTAATCCCCCTGAAAGACTGGCTGATCTTTGCAGGTAGCATAAATAAGCCCGCAGTCTTTTCCAGGCATGCTTTTTGTTTCCTCTGCATATGAAGAGGCCCCTTCTTTGACATTCAGCCAATAGAATAATGTTTTTTCCAGATAACGAGCAACTTTACATGAGGAGAATACTCTAGTATCTTGGATCTGTCTAAATAGCATTCCCTGTACTCCTGGCTGCTCAACACCCACACATAGTTATTTCCAAGCATCTCAAGTTCTGTAGCATCTCAAAAAATTCTAACTCAGTATGATTGCACTCTTCTTTTGGCCAGCTTCCACAGTTGTAACTAGATTGGGGCCAAATCACAAGGCACAAGACTTTTGAGAAATGAAACTTCAAATATGCATTCATCAGATGTGGCCAAAACAACCAGAGTTTTGTCTTCATGCCTTAAAGATGGAAAATGAGTTATATGCATACTGGGTATGTACTGGCCATTGTAGCAGGATAGTCATCTTCTCATCAACTGTTATGGGAAGTCAATAAGCCAGGACTCACAGAACAGTGGTTTTCAGAGTCATACATCATCTCTTTCCAGGCCCACGCAGAAACATGGTGCAGATTAAATTATGACAATTTAAAAGTACGTATTTTGGCAAAACAGACCAAGTTGGTGACTAAGTAAAACTTGGACTAGATTTTCTCCACAGGTTTTATCATCTTCTTATTTTTATGGCTTTTGACCTGCATGGTTGCTTTCTGCAACCATGATTTCGTCCAAAGCAAAGTAGTTTTATTGCATTCAAGGTGTGATACAGTTTCAGTCGGGCACTCTTTACAACATCCTCATCTTTAGATTCTGTGATACTGATCCAACTGCAACAAAGAGAAGGAGTTTAAGATATTTGTTTGCTATGAGGCTTAAGAATAATTGCCAAAATAATTTTCATATTGGGGAAGTTCTGATCTTCAGGATGTAAAATGAGAAAAAAAATTCCATTCTCATCCCTCAGTCTAGCTCATGAGCTCTGTCAGCAAACTCACTTTTCAGAGTGGTTGAGGTTGATACAAAAATCTGTGTGAGTTTATTTCAGAAAAGAATTTGCACTTTTAATCTATAGCTTTTTTTATGTATACATTTAAGTTCATTACTGTTACCTTTCTTCTGTATATTGTTCCTTTACCTTTTCAAGAATCTGGCTTACAGCAAAGGCAGTCATTTGTGTTTAAAGCATCTTTGCCTACAAAGGTGACTCAAATGTAAATTTTTGGCCTCTTGAGAAAACTAACTAACTTCAGTAGTACATTTATATTCCCTTTAAGTATTATTGATCTGCGTACACCTCTTTTATGTTAATACCAGAGTCTTGCAGCTAGTTCTGTGGACACCATCTTGGGCAATGGCTCCTTGACTCAATAAGCTCTGTGGAGGGCCATATGCAGCAGACTGCAGTTCACCACTCCTAACAGTTCATTAAAGTGGCCAGTCTGGTCTTCTGAATTGAGAGGGTGATGATTCACATGTGAGGCAGATGGGGTTCCACGAAGCATGAGGTTTCTTTTATTAAAGAAAGATATTAAAACTAAAAAACTGCTAACAAAACATTTATTTTGCAAAGTCAAGCACTTGGACACCAAAATATAATGAAGACTGCTTCTCTTCATGGAATTTTTCTTTCAGACCACATCTCAAAGAAAAGAATCCATTTTTATAACTGAAAACAAATTCCATAGCTGATGTCACAAGTTCCATACTTGGTTTTTCATTTTGACATGGTTTTGGTTCCTAGGCATTTGCATTTAGTTTCCTCATACAGAGCTCTAAAATTCACCAGATGAGAAACATTTTACTCTTTATCAACCCGCCAGTTTTTGAAGACATGTAAGCTTCTCCTTGACAAAAAGTACGCCTCGGGGGGGGGGGGGAGCATAACTTGTGGTTGTTTGGGGGAATTACTGACCCTTTTTCCCATCCCTGGCTGTCAGGACATCCTTCAGAGCAATTCTTGGGGAGGAGCAGATATAGAGTTCACCGCTGCACCTCTTTCCTGGTTCGTTCAGTGCTGGGGCTGCTCTGTCGTCACTTCTGCAGTAGTCTTTAAGGAAAAGGCTCAGCTGCTCATGCTGTGCTCCCATCCCTGCCCCAAAATGCTGTGTAAGCACAAGTCATCAGTTCTCAGGGCAGCTCAGGCACCCAGTCCCTCTTTGATGACCCTGGCATTAACCAAAGAGGAAAAGCAGATGGGGGGAAAGGAGGAGGGTAAGAAGCTTACATTTAGGGTTTTGCACTCTACAGCGGTGGATCCTACTGGCATGATTTTAACTGTAATCACCTGTAGAAGTCGCTACCCTTCTAAAACAGTCAGTTTGCTATTAATCCTTTTGGTAACCACTTCTGTTAAGACTTATATTTTCCATGGACATGCTGCCAACGCATTTGGGCAGCGGTTCAGCCACACACATTGCAGATTGCAATGGACAGTTTTTCTGCTGTAGTTAAGAGTTACAGTCTTTGACGATCTTCAACGCATGCTGTCAGAAGTCAATATAAATCATTATTGGCCTCAACTGTCTTTCCCGTCTTCCTTTTTTTCCTTTGCCCCAGAAATAAAAAAAATGAAATGTGTGAGTGTATTGGGCAGAATTTCAGTGTAAAGCCATGAAATTTGTGCAGTGCCAAGGAGTGCATGGGACACAGTCCAAAAGCATTTGCCTGTACAGGAGTAGCAACCAGCCTTTGGCTTGTATGTCTGTTCAAGAATAGGACAAGAGTAAGATTTACCAGTGCACTCACTAGAGGCTAGAAGCAAAGTTGTTTAAAACTGGCATAGTCTCACATGGCTGAAAATGAGCTGGAACAGTGTTGAGTTTGGATTACTCATGTGCTAGTGGTGAGGAAGATATAAAGTAATAATGACCTTAAGTGACATTTAATCTAAGTTGGCCCACACAAAAATATTCCCATTTGTAACACTATGTCAAACACAGAAAAAGGACACTAGACAACAGACCTTTCTGTCACCTTTTCTTTTTACAGCAATGCAGCATCATCATCCTGCCTTTGTTGCTCTTCTTACCATCACAGCTACAAAACTGGCTTGAGGTATGTAACTCATGATTTAAGACAAGTGCAAAAGAGTCTACTTACTCCCATAGTTTTAAATACATATAACACAGGTTGCCAAAACTTTATTTTTAAGAAACTGTAGTATTTTGGTTGGGTGCTTTGTTCTTCAGCAACACTTGCTAAAAAAATGTGCCAGTGCGACTTAGTGTTGTTTTTGGACACTACTAAAATTGCCAACTGTTGCTATTAATTGGAAATACATTTAATTTTTAGAATGAAAGAATAATATAAAACATACGTGGTTCTTCAGCTCTGGTTGTCTGATCTTTTCCTGTTATTAAATAAATCAAACCCTCTTGTGATTTCTACTTGTAATATTAGATCTTTAAATGTCTGGCTTACGCTCTAGCAAAACCTCTAATGGCTGCTAACTTGGAGACAAACAACTTTATAGCAGACCTCCATAAGTTGCTAGAAAAATTAGTTGTGTCTCATTTTTAATGTGATGTTTTACCTAATTGCTACCAGTTTGCTGGTTATATGTCAATTATAAGAAAAATAAAGTCACAGGACTTCTAGATGCCATTTTTATATTTAAAAGGAAGAGAGTGTTAAAACCACCCTTTGTTTTGTTTATATCAACAAGGATAACCAGTTGCAAGGAATCTTTATTAGCCTGGTTCCTGATTTTGAAATATTTAGATTTGTAAATATATTTAAAAATGAGTAAAATTCCAGAGCCAGTAAACAGAAATGGTGCCATTGGTTGAATGTTTTGTTTCACTGAGGATCTCCACACAGCTTCAGGGGACTCTCTGCACAAGTGAGACTGCAATGTCAGAGCACAAGGTAAGAACAAGAACATCCTTGGTTGGCCTTTATAAATTTAGACAGTTATATATACAAACTCTTTTTGTATTGAATTTCTCAGTATTCAATGCACCATTAAGGTCCTGTTGACATCATCATCATCATCATAACTCTCATAACTCTGCTTTTCTGAATAGAGCTAATTTATTGAATTGTGGCCTTTGTAAAACTATCACTTAAGAGCAAAAATTTTGGCTTTAATGATTCATTTCAATTCAAAGCTAATAAAGCTTGCTTCAGCCTTATAAAATTGGTTATAAATTTGCTTTCAGTCTTGAATAATTTAGAAAGAATAGGAAAAATGCCAGCAAGTCTTATATGTTAAGAATCACATTTACATTGATATTTATCATTGTTTTACCAATTTTCTTTTATGACTATATTAGCACTTGGGATGAACATGTAAGGACAAAAATACTGTTTTTTGAATTAATGCAAGTTTTGGATAGCTTTTTAAAGCACCTTATGTGAAGCACAATTAGCAAATACTAACTATTTTCACAAGCACTGTACAGACTGTTAGGACTGCAGGCAAAATGGCCAGGCCCTGGCCTGATGTTAAGCTACCTGAACAGGACACAACATAAGAAACTGCTGGACACAACAGATTACAGTGAGAGAAGCTGACAAAAGTTACAGCAGAGACAGGAGGATTTCCCTTAATAAGGTATACAAATCATGTAAATGGTGCTGCCTGAGGGAACCTGCTGGGCAGCCCCATGCTTTATCACCATAGTCTAAATCAGAACAGTACCACCAAACTAGTTGTTGTGACCATACCACACGAATCCAGCCTGCTTCTGCAGTCAGGATTAAGGGGAGCAGAGTGCTTTCCTGAGCCAGAGAAGACCCAGGCAATGGATTGAGCACCGTGGCTTCGCCTTGTCGGTAGCCATTCCAGGCCTGATGGCATCCACATCTACCCACTGCTTCCTCCATGTTCTCAATGATGCGGGGTTTTTTTTTCTAAATAACGTTTTAATAGAATCTAAATGAAGTAGCCTGCTCTAGGAAACAGTCTTTGGATAATATAACCAAAAGAGGAAATCAAAGTAAGTACAGGATTTACACCTGATGTCTTCATAAACAAAGCAAGAACTTCCCATCTAAGATGTATGCTGGAACGGATCCTCCGTTTCTCCCTAAATAATATGCCTCTTCAGGACTTAGCAACTTGAGGGGGAAAAAAAAGGCAACTGATGAAAATGTTATTTCCATACATTAAGCATTTACATGATACTTGTATGTACCTTACCACAAAAGCAAAATGATTTTTTTTAAACCAATAGCTGTAATCACTGTCAAGTCTGTCCACATATTTTTATCTATTTTATCCTACTATGACTTCCAAATACAGGCTAGGCTTCCTAACTGAACACAGTTCAAAATATCTTCAGACACTTTATTCTGCCAAAGAAGATGGCCAATGCCTGTACACATGAGCAGAAGACACTATGTAATTTAGAGCATCTAATTTGAATCTGTACTTGTGAGTTTTTAATTTTATAACTTTTTTTTTTTCAAATTAGTCCTCCAGCAAAGTTACTGTATAGGACAGATACATTTCAAAAGTACAGTTCTCTTTAAGAGTTTTACAGCACTGGTCATTCAGCATATCTGGGCATTCCTGATGAGCGGAGACGCACTGACACCACACATCGTTTTCCAACAGTAAAGTTGTCCAGCACAGAGCTGAAAAGATAAGCGTGGATAGAGTAAATGGCTACTCAGTTACTGGCAGGGAGTCAAACAGCAGGCTATGCCTACTGTTAATAAACAGACAAGGAACACTCCTTTGCGAAAGCATGCACATCAAATGCATCAAAACTCACAGTTTTTCCTACAAGTATAAAAGCATACTTTTACAAAAAAAATACCTACAACAGTTAGTCCTACCCAAACTGTGTTTTTTGGAAGAAACAGTTATAACAATTATGAACTTATCCACTTCCTCATTGACAAGGATGATCAAATGTACAGAATCGCTTCTACACAGCCTTGAAAAGAAACACCTAAGGAGGAGAAAAGATAGAAATCAATAAAATCTTAAGCAACATGAGTAGCAAGCAACTGTTCACAAATTAATCAGCATAAGGCAGGTTCTAAACCAAAAATGTTCTTCACGCAATGCGTGGTTCATCTGTGGAATTCATTGTCAAAGGATACTGTGGATGCTAAAAGTTTACAGAGGTTCAAAAAGCAACAGATTTTTTTCTTCCGAGTTTGTCCATTGAGGGCTATTAAATATGAAGATACCAATACTGGCACAGGAAACCTTAAGCAACAAGTTGCTGGAGGACAGAATGATATCCTGAGGAATACTATAAATGCACCATTTTTTTATCTTCCGTTAATGGCCACTGGGCCGATAACCAGACACTGGGCTAAATGAATCTTTTGTCTGATTTATGTTCCAGTTCAGTTTTGTTCTAGGCTGTCCAATTTTGCACACGCTTAATACATATACATAAATACATGCCCTTCAATCACCAGTACTTCTAGTGCATCCAATCTCTCAGTCTTACTAAATTCAAGCTACTATTCTTAGTGCATTTCATATCTGTACAATATATTAGCCATACAATGAATCATACTTAGAAAAGCCTGTACAAATAGCCAGTATGTAAAAATATTACATTTTCAGCTTAGTTTCACTTCATGCCTGGAAATCACATTATATTCTCTCATGTGCCAATCTTAAGCAACTGCATTAAAGAGAACTACTTATTTTTTCAAAATTTTATTGTAAAATTAATAATATTTTTGGAATTATGAGAGAAGTTTGTCACCTCTTTCACTGCCCATATCAGATGTACACATATATCACTCTTGTATGACTTACACTTCCTCACGTTGTATCTGCTGGCTCTTGTTTGATAGAGATGCAGGGACACTTCCCTTGGTGGAAAATTCTATCTCAAATTATCTTTCTTTCCTCTCTTTGTTTGTAAATTCGCATCTGACTGAATATCATTATGTTGTTCTCCACTGTACAACCATGTTCAGAAGTCACCCTCTGTTTCTAGAGGGGTACTTAACCCTCTCCTCCATCACAGTTGGTCAATTCCAAACTTCAAAATGGGTTTGACAGGTCCTGCCATATTGCTTGAACAGCTAAAAGTCACAGAAGCTGGATCACAGCTATCCACAAAATTCACTGTATTCTGTTCTCAACTTTTTCTATTAGCTATTTGAAAATGAATCTGAAGATACTTGAGCAGTTAATGAAAAGCCATTACATTTTTAATGCCCAAAGCCTGCAAGTATTCAAGCACATTATTGCAAAATATTCTTCCAAAAGTCACCTCCATTTGTATTGCTAGATTCTGTCTTATTGCATTTTGTCAGTTTTTGCCATTAGGAATACAGCCTCTCATTTGCTAAATCTGGCTCAATGATCTCCTTTACATATTAAGATATATTTACTTCATGTATACACTAGTTTTGATTGTCTGTAGGTCCTAATTTCTGCTTTAATAACATTCTTTGTTTACATTAGTAAAATGCCTTAGGAAGTAACTGTGCTTTTTAACCATTACAAATTAACTTTCAGTGCCAGAATTCTAATTTTTTCTTTCTTTTCTGACAAAATACTGTCTTTCCATCAGAGCCGATACAACAAATACTTCAAAAAGGAAGAGAAGTTAGACAGACATTAATTCCCACGCTTCAGGGAAGAAAGATAATTTTCTACCTGTCTGTATTTAATTTCCCTGCACTGTTGATAGTATTAGTGTCACTGATGAAGGTAACAGGGCCCAATGTCTACTGCTTCTAAGATTTTATTACCTAGATCTGCTTTTGACATCTTTTTAATACTTGCAATGCTGACTGACTTTGTATAAATGGAACTATATTAATGGGAATGCAACATTAGTAGCAGAAAAAAAAATTAACACAGGCATAGTTTTATTTAGGTTCAGAAGAAAATAATACAGGTAAGTGCCCCAAATTACTTCAGGCCAATTTTAACCATTTATTTCCAGTATCTATTAATGAAACTCTTCTAAATTGCATCTTTTCCATTAACTAGTTCTACCGTGATCCAGAACTCTTCATTTATTTAAAGGAAAAATTAATGAAATGGGGTATATACAATCATTTAAAAAGATGCAAAAACTTGTACAAAAATTTCCTCAATTTTTTTTTCAGTTGTATTATTACCTTCTTTATCAGAGATATGTTTACAGACTCCAGCAGAATTAAAAATATTTTAAGACAGATTTTCTCTAACAATTAGTCCAAACTCTAAACCTCTGCAGTAGTATTTTTCTTATATTATAAATACAACCATAATTATGATGATTTTTTGTAGACATCTTCAGCACTTCCAGTATCTTTGAGTGACAGCATGATATAAAATAGACAACTCTGAAAATATCAATTTTATACTTATGAGTTCAAGGAGTAGTTTTTCAATAATAGTAAAAAAAGGTATTTGTTGGGGCACAAGGAAAGAGTTATCATGACTCTAGTTACTTCAAAACTCGCCACAAGAATTAAGTGACTTTTCAGGAAAATTTTGGTTTGTAGGAATCAGAGCATACTGTAACAATTTTAATAGATGTTGCCAGTTGGAAGAGCACAGACTAAAGTAAAGTCCAAGTAAAAATAAAAGTTCAGTTATTTGACTTTCTGCTTTTTGCTTGCCTGAAATTGTTCAGTTTTATTTTTGACAGATTTTATTAGCCTGGATAAGGCAGGATCTATGGATTTCTTTTCCTTTCTCTCCGTCTTTGCCATCTCCACCTCTCCCTTCTTTGCCATCTTGTTCTCCTGTCCTTTGCTTGCCTGCTTAAGATCTTGCTGCTTTTGTTCTCTTCGGCGAGCTTTCTCTTCCAAGATCTTCTCTACTGCTTTTGTCTTCTTGAAATTTGGATCCGAAGGATCCAAATTAAATAGCGGGGAAGTAAACATGGCTTGGAATCTTGTATCAGCAACATTTACCTGAAGGCAAAAAGAAAGATAACTTTATTTTAGGTAACCTTTACCCATGATAGTAAAGCTTTTAAATACAATACGACATGAAATAAAACAGCAAAATACCGTAATCAGGTAAAAATGACAAAGGTTGAGAGAAGGACAATGCTTAATTCTGACTTTTACTGAACTCTTGTGCTGAACTCTTGTGCTGATTTGGCCTGATGTGTTAAAAGAAAGAAAGAAAAAAAAAAAAAAAAACAGCACTGGCCAAAGTATCAGTTGTGCAAACTTCAAAAGCAGAGCTGCTTAAAGAGAGAGAAGTTCATGAAATTGTTCATCCTTACTGAAATAGCTCCAGTCACAAAAGTCTGATGAATGGCAGCAAGTAAACATTTGTACAAATCCTGTGTATGCCTCAATTGGCAAACCAAGAAAAGGTTTGTTATTGGAGAAAAACAGGCCAGTAGGGAAGCAGCAGTGGATCCCGATCAGAACAAAGGTACCAATGAGTATTTTGGGCAATGAGTTGCTTGAGGGCTTGCATAAATATTGTCTTGTCACTTTACAGAATTTGACTTTGCCCAGCCCCTTCAACCTTGTTATCAGAATATTTCTTTCCTCTGAAAACAGCCTGTAACTCCCTAAAATGACAGATCAAAGGTTCTTCTCCTTCAGCTAGACTAAGGGAGGAGAATGATATGGAACCCCCATTACCTGGAAGTCATCTTCTAATAATTCTTTCTTTTTCATTAAGAGTTTCTTTTTCTTCTTGCTCAAATTCTGTTGTTCGACAATCTTTTTATAATTAAAATGTTTTCTGCCATCATCCTCATCGTCCATCATAAGTAGGGCCATTTCAGCCTGTTACAGTGGAAAAGAGTCCATGTAGACAATGAAATGAGTTTTTTCGTGAAAAAGATACTGCAACAGTGTCAATAAAGTCTGTATGATTACACATACATATAAATGAGTTGTCAAGGCAGTCTTATTTCAGGCATTTCCTAACTGCTCAACTGTTCATCCATAATAACATTCTTTTAACATTTTGAGGTATAATATTAAACACAATAGTTGATTTCCTCTTTTATTAAATATAAATAAATGCAAATATACACATTCAACTATACAACATATACTAATAATCTAGCCTGATAATTGTACACCCCAACTTAGAAATCATGAATGTATATAATTTCATAGCAATATTCACATTGCAAAATGAAAACTAAATTTAATATATTTATTTAATATGTTCTGGAAAAGAATGGAAAGCAAACATACAATAACTGGAACAATTCAATTTTCAAGATTAAAAGTCTACAGGACAAGTTTCTAATGTACAAATGTTTCATACTATGCTGATGTTAGAAGTAAATGTTCCTCACTGCCCCAACATGCAAACATACTGGTATAATTTTAAAGCTAGAGGGACTATCCGGTCATTATGGTTGCCATGCCCTTACATTTCACTGTTACCTAACTGTGAGCTGTGTTCAACTATAATATAACTCTTCCAGAAAGTTAACCTGTTTTAATCTTAAGACATCAAGGCACAGATAATCTACCAGTCGTCTTGGGTAATTTGTTCCAAAACCTCTCACTAGTAGAAGTGCACAATTTTATTCTACTGCTGTTTATAAACCATCCTATGAAATTCACTAGTTCCACTCACACGTACATAAGTATCTGCAGAATTCAGACAATTCAACATCTTTAATCTTTAACATTTTAAAACACTTTACCTTCTGGTTTTCAACTTCAGTTTCATCTTCTGGAGCACTTTCAACTGATTTTGCCTTCTTCCTTAAATCTGAGTGCAAAGATAGGATACACGTTTATTCAAGTTTACACATGAGAGCATAATTTAGCTATGAACAGGACCTCTAAGTGCATCTCATTTTCTTGTAGTCTGTATTCAAATGTCAGATGTAGAGGAAAAACTAAAAAATTAGGAAAAATCAGCTAGACTTAATAAAGAGTCATTGAATATTTGCTCACCATTAATTTAAGGAGGCGGCAGTGCTCAAATGGCAGAAAGTAGTCAAAAACAGTTAGAAAAAGAAAGGTTTTACTGTATTTTTCATAAAGCAGTAGACAGAAGTATCATAACAGTACAGGCAAGCATGACTCCAATTCCAAGGTACTTTAAAGAGAAATTGGTTTATACACTCATAAACATAACTAAAGTGTCCTCAGCCCTCAAATTATTCACTTGTTCTACTCTAAGTTTTAGTACAGAATGGGACAATGTAATAAATACTTTAGGAGAACAAAAAGCAAATCTGCAACTCTCTTCTCTGTCAAGAAGAGAAATCTGCCAGCTGAATGACAAAGTACATCAGTTAAAAAACTAAAGTCTGAAACTGTTTTTTAAATTAATATATAAGATTAAAAGACTATATTGTACTGTTAGCCAAGCAAGAACAGAATTAGGGGAATAAAATTATAATTGACTCTGTTTGGCATGAATATTCCTCTAATGAAGCTTTCTTACTTTCTTAGAAAATATTTAAGATAAAAAGTGCTGATTAAACAAATGTAATGAATAGTAACAGCCTAAAACAGAAGTCAGCATAACTTTTCATTAAAACAGCCCCATTCACAAATCCTTTGAAATCAAATTATTCTCTTTGGGAAGCCTGTAGACCTCGATCAAGAAGGAACAGGGAAAGCAGAAGGTTTCCTGACCTGAACCACACACTCTGACCTCTGAGCTTGGAATTACATTCCCAGGCAATTTATTATAGTCCACTGGGGGTATTCTTAAGGAACATATTTGGCTCCATTTTATTAAGCCAGATTTGTACTCAGACTAGAAATACAAATATGCCAAAAAAACGTCAAGTTATATCACTAAGTGTACTCTGGAACAGGACACATTTCTTGAAGAACATTTTTTCCTCCCTTGACTATTCTCTTGACTATTTCTAAATGGATTCCAAGCTTGAAATGGATTTCTAGAATAGAACAAAGAAACCACTGCCACCAAAAGACAAACCATCCAAATGCATAATGCCATCAGCTCAAGTACTAAATTGTTAATTTGGTGCTTTCAGAAAACGAGCAGGAAAATCAGGTTCAAAAATAATTGTTTACCTAATTTATGCAATGTTAATTTAATGTGTAGGAGGGAGAAACAAATTTATGTAAAACTTCAACAAATTTGAAGTTTTTTCTATCTTCCCAGAATTGGGTAAACCAGTGAAAAAGAAACAGGGCATGAGGATGCTAAGTGGAGACAATGATTCTAGAAGATGAATCAATAGACTCTTCTCCCTTCTTTCAAAGGACAGTCCTAAAGTTGTCTCCCCTCTTCTTTCCTTAAATGTAGAATCACAGAAGTAAAGACAGCTTATCTTTAAAAAGCCATCACGGGACTTGTGTTGCTTCAAACGCAGGTGAATCAGGAGCCAACACCAAACTAAGCTATTTTCTATGAAAAAATAAACTTTTTTACTCTGACTCCTTAAGCAGCTAACAGCTTGGGGCCTGAAATGACTCTTTACATTAAAACCTTTTTCCATCCTACTGACAACATTTTGTTTCAGAATTGACAAATGCATCATTTTCTCTTTAACATATTCCTAACACATTCCCTCTCCCCATACATACATTCTGAAGATGCTTTTCCCCGCCCCTTCACACACCTGAATGTAAAACCTGTGATGAGAGTCCTCCTCAAACTGATTCCAAGCCCTTGGAATTTACCTAGTACCTAACCCCACTGCCATCTTTTAATCAGATGTGGTCTAGCCCTACTGCGGCAGATGCTTCTCTTCAATGCTATGCAGAACCAATAGCTGCCACCAACCAGTGAGAAAAGCTTCTAGTCTCCACTGCAAGCTCCCTAAAACTGCCGTTTAGCTCTTTCTTAGCTCAGGAATTTCATTTACCACATTCATTTTGCACATGAACAACTTCCCAGCACCAGCAGCAAAAGACTAATCATCATTTTGAGACTTCAGATTCAGGGACTGACCCAAGTCCAAACACTGTTCTCACAAGGCCCCTCCCTCATCTACCTTATCCAGAACCTTGAAAGTCAGCCTCAAAAGCCTTGCGAAGACACAAAGCAAATGGATCGGTTATGCAGCTAACCAAGATCTTTATAGGTTCTACAAGAATAACCAGATTCTGCTGTTAGCCTCTTTTGTCTCCATAAATAGTCATAGTGATACCTTCCAGCATTAAAAAGCTATCAGTTTTTACATCTACAGTAAATTAGAATTGGAATTAATTGGCATCTAAAGCATCTAAATGGCATTGCAGCCTATGGGATTTGTAATAACAGTAGTAGGACAGCAAAAAAAAAGTTCCAATTGGGAAAAAAAATTCTTTGTGAAGAATTGTATTTTCTTTGGACAATTATAAAGACATTTAGAAAAAAATCTTCAAAGCCATTCTAAAATATTAAGAAAAAGACATGCCTTATACTTGAAGCCTGCTGAATTTCAAGCAGTGTTTGTTATATTTATTTTCTAACTTGGTTTAAAACTCAGTTACAGCTCATCTATGCAGAATGTATTTACAGTTTAATCATAGATGCTAAAAACCATGCTACACAAAAGCATAAAATTACTGTTAATTACTTTGCCCAGAAATCATTGTTATCCAACCATGATAAAAACCAGAATATTTCTAGCATACAATGAAATTCCAATTTCTTTCCATTTCCTATGGCTCTCACAAGAAAAGCACATTCTCTCTTGCCTTGCTTATATTATTTTTTTCCATAAACTGCAGCTGACATGTAACCAATACTTTCATCTTCAGCTGCCAAAAAATTAGTCCTGAAAGAATAAGTCAGATATCTAAAATATATCTATCCATGGAAAGCTTAAGAATGTTTTTGGCTAACAAAAAGTCAATTCACATTTGATAGCTACAAGTTCTTTTCCCATTTGGTAGGAAATTCATGACTAACTCCTCTATCAACAAAAGTTCAGCACACTCTTTATTCTGTAGGGAGATAATAAGAGTAAATTACTTAAATTGTCCAAGGTAATCAGATTTCAAACTGACATTAAAATCTGTCTATTAATTCCATTACAAAACACAATATTGAAAGATGGGACGGTTGCACAGAGAACATTATCCTTGATTAGTGGTGTACATTCACCCATAAAACTGAATTTTTCTTTTCAGTGTCTCATGGATTTCAGTTTGACTTGCAAGGCTCCTTTGTACCTAAGCTTTTTACATCTTGTTAATAACAGGGTGTGTTACTGAAAATCTCTTTATTGGAAGTCTTTCTGAACTCTTCAAAAAACACAGCAATTATCAATAAGATACATTATTTAGCTGTAGGTTGCTTCAAATATGAATTAATATTAAACAAAGTATATTTAAGTCTTGTACTAGTAAATATTTATATATATAAAATTATATAAATTTTTATATATGTATAATTTTCCTCAAAAAAGAATTAACAGAAACTATGTTTAATAGATACAGCTGTTCTGAAGCTATCCACTGATTTCCAAAAGCAGGAGCCTGCTATCTTGTTAATAAGCAATTGCATTACTCAGCTATTAGTCTTGCAACAGTTTAAGTTAAAATATAGTCATTCTGTATTGCGCAGACCCAAGGAAACAGACACACTAAGACTGAAACTTGCCAAGCCAAATTACAGATTTACAGCTTTAAAAAAAAAAATTATATACGTTAATGTAAAACAAGAGTGGCAAGCTATTCTTTCCTAACAATACTAAACTAGAATCAAGCTGCTTAAGTACAGCCTAAAGGCTCATATACATACAGCGGTTTACATTTTAGCCCATGGTACTACTGAAAAAACATTTAGGGATTATGCACATACAAAACTCTGTCCAAAGAAAGCACTGGTATGAATTTCACAAGTGCTAATTAGCACATGCTTGCACCCTCCATGGGCACTCTCTGGGCATAACAAGCACAAGGAATTTACCATGCCTCTCCTGAGAGGAGGCACTCCACATCATAAGAATCACTGCCTGCTTCATAAACAGTTTTCTGGAACAGAGACAAGCCTGGCAAATATATGCTTGAGTAGACTTCTCATAACTTCTGGTTTTTCTTTCATACCACTGTTGCTCAAATAGGCCGTTTGTCTAATACCATCTTACAATCCAGCTTCCCTCCAATTGCCTCATCTTGTCAAAAACTAACTTACACAGATCCATACATGGTACAGTGAACAAGTCAGTCTAGCCTGGGAGCAAATATACCCCCTCCAAAACCCTAACAGCACTACTGTGTCCTCACTGTTTCTGCTCTGGTCCACCTGAGTCTGCAAACATATCCTGTCACATATTGTTTCAGTATAATCGAAGATCATTTGACAGTCAGTTTAAGGGAGAAATTTCGATCTTTCAGGGAAATTGTTGAAGGCTTATGAAAAATTACGATCATTCAAGTTATTACTGCCTGTACCCTAGATACAAAGTTGGCAAAGCTACAGTCTAGTTCAAAGATCATCATAACTCCTTTTCCCCAACTGGATAAGCTAGCTGTGCTTAAGAACAACCCCAGCTATGAGACAGAGGTTGTTCTGGGTAAACTTGGTGAAGGCCAAAGTTGTGCTGTGTAATCATCATTAAAATGTCAACTGGCTTACAGCCAACCGCTGTACTCTCCCTTTAAAACTGCTCCAGGGCTCACTGCATTCTGTTTTTCTCCTCCTTCTCAGTAGATCATCAGTAATCTTGCAAACAAAAGTTTCACTTGCATAATCTTTATGTCTGTTTTACCATCCCCATGTTTGGTAAGACTCTATGCACACTAAAAGTCCATTCTCCATATTATGGACAGAAAGGTTAAACTGTAGATACGATCAATCTGTGCTGAGCCCTGTCATGACTCAAAGAACTTCTCACATAATGCTGAAGAAACTGGTTTTTTTAGGAGATTTTGCATACAATATTGAAACATCAAACATTACTATAAGAGCACCTACACATTTTTGCTAGTAACAAAAATAAGCAGTTGAAGAAATGGGATCTTCCTAGCAGTCTCCGAAATATTCTATACACAACTCAGCTACCTACTCACTAGGAAAGCGAGGCAAAAAAACAGCATTGCACGACACCTTAAATTGTGATATTTTCTTTAAAACATGAATAGGATTCATCCTTATTGTTCTATACTTCAGAATATTTAGACATACAGATAAGCTCATTAAGACATTTAAGTCCACGTTTTTTTCTGTATTTACTTTCTCCCAATACAAACAATCAGGATATAAGCCTATGCCGGCTGGTTTCAAATTAAACTAAGTGAATTCTTTTTAAAATGGAACTTGACTGTACACTGCTATAATTGAAAAAAATAAGAGTGGTGATTATCTGTAAATCTGTTGCTACTTTTTAAAAAATATACAATTCATGAGTCATTCTTAGGCTTTGACTCTGAAAAGCACGGAAGGCCAGAAACTTACACTTCCTGATTATCCCCACTATAAAACTTTAACCAAAGTTGTAGTCAGAACAAATTTGCTGTTACCACAGCAAAAGCTAACTTAAACACTGGACCAAGAAGCTTGCAAAAAAGGTATCCTAAAAATCCAAGCCAGACAAGTTATTTCCTAAAATACTACATTTCAAAATAGCTTAACACTGTCTTGATGTTCATATTATCATGCTAAATGAATTCCTAGACTGAAATTAATAAAGGAAGTCTGCTATCTATGTAGTACTAGATCATCATAACTCTGAAAACTTGAATAGTTCTGTTTTCCATTTAAGCAGGCTATGTACACTAAAGGTCTATTTAGAGAAAAATAAATCATATTTTCAAACTGTGGAAACATGTTTAAATTTTTCAATTAAAAAAAATACCACAGATTTTAAGATTATTTCACCAGTAGCGTTTTTAGGTGGCCAGACTACACTAGTAAAAACGTGCATCAGACTAATAGCAAACAAAATCAGTTTCTTCTGAACGACAACTTTGTGAAGAACAATCAGTACCAGCTGCACTACCAGAAATGTACATACATACACGCATACATAAATAAACAAGTAGGAAGAAATTGAAAAGGTAAAACAATCTGCCTGAAAACAAGATCAAGTTCTCATCTGTTTTAAAAATCAAATTTAATCTGTAATTAAAAAAAAAAAGGAAAAAAATGCTTCCACTTTTTTTTTTTTTTAATCTCTAGACAAGAGGTATTTGGTTTTGTTCTCAGCCAGGCTATTTCCCACATCATCTTACTCTTTGCCATTATCCTTACCACCTACACCTCCCTGTTAGCTACCAGAAAACTTGTTTTGTATATGATGCAAAAATATTTGACATATTTATCTAACTGACCCAAACTTCAAAGGGGCCCATACATATGTGGCTTCTCACGTGTATAAAAGGAAACAAGGTTCCAAGGCAATGAAGTTCTTTTCCTCTGGAATATTTTGGGGTTAGATGGCTTGCTTGTTGCCAATAGACATCCCCAGAAGTTGACTAAACGATGGTCTCCGATGAAAGCTAGGAGAAATATTTTCCCTACCATTCCATGTACTACAATATGCATCATTACTGCCTGCAATTGTAGGCAAATGACATCTACTTTATCTCATTTTGAAGATGCCATCTCTGCATTTATCCTAGCCTGACTTCATTTCTAAAGCTCATTATTTAAAGAAAAGGCACGTTTATTCCAGAAAAGTTACCCGTCTTGACCTACCTGTTTTCCCAAGCTCTTCAGCAAAGTATGGGTCACTGAGATCAACTTCAGATGGAAGTTCATCTACACTCAATTCTCTCTCAGCAGTAGCCTGTAACAAAACATAAACATTATTTCGATCAACATATAAACTACTATGTAAGTTTCACTGAAATTAAAAGTTCCTTCTGTTAGTGACTATGAACATGAAAACTGAAATACTATATGCTGAACTTCATAAAATTAGAACACACTAAAAACTGCAAGTAAAGACAAATCAACAATTTAAAATCCACTTCAAAGACTGAACTATAAAGTTTTTTTTATGTACCCAAAGAAGGGCAATTTACATATTCAAAGGATCTTTAATAGATGTATCCATAGACTATAAAGTGCACCAGCTAACCATATCAACAAATTACAGGATCAAATAAATAATGTTTACAAAAAATGAATGATTTTAAGAGACTGTCTGTCACTACATTTGGGAAAACACACTGGGAAGTTCTCTAGTTGGTACAGTTTTCAGTCCAAATGTGCCATATACTAAGTTTATGGTGTATATTCAAGAGGAAATCCTTTTGGCTTCGCAGGAGGCAGTTTTCAAACTTCAACGATAAAATCAAAGCATAGAATATAGCTCTGTGTACCTAATTATTACCTCATCACTTTTATTTCCTACAAAGACCGACAATATAGCCTTACTACAAGTAACACACTCTTCTATTCTTCACTACTTCATTACTCTTTCTGAAGAATTTATACCACTTCTGTTTAAAATAAGAACAGTTACATAGCATTCTCCAAATGGCACCAGTTCCAGCTCAGGAAGTCACAGATCCAAAAGCCATTATGGTACGCTGGGGAAGTTTCATTTTATTACTTGCCCTGCTCCTTCCCAGATGAGGCTTCTGACTGAGAGAATATAGTGTGCAAAAAAACATATATCTGACACAGCATCACAGCATTGTTATGTCCTTATTTTATGTTCCACAAAAAACTCTACTGGGGAAGAACTTGAGTAAGGAGCCTCACTTTATGCTCTGAAATTCAAAAAACGTGAACCTGGATTTAAAAGGATAAATTCAATTACTGGAAGAACTATGAAAACTCTGACTTAATTTATCAGACCAAATCAGAATGTTATGCTAGCAAAAAAATAGTGCAATATATTAAATTCAGATCACTCATCTTCCAAAAGATTTAAGAAGTTATTGATCAGATGCCATTTAAAATTGACTGGAATGGACAGTGTACCTCAAGTTGCAGGAATTACTCTTATAAACATTATTCTGTAACATGAATTAGATTCAGAATAATTTAAGAATTTGGGGAAGTTAGATTAGCAGCTACACTAAGGTTTCATTACTCTGCCTATTTCTGCACATTACCACCACAGGAGTCAGTCAATTTACAATTGCATTCTGTATGTAGAAAGAAAAAGCAACCGCAATTTTCACACTGCTACAGGACCATTTTGTCATTCGTACAAAAAATTATTTACTATTTACTAATTTTCTTTTGCAATTTGAAATTTGAGTAGTTCTTCAGACCTATTAACTTTTTGCTGCTACTGCTTTGGGGAGATGAAAGTCTCTATCATTTTAGACCAAAAAATTCCCAAACCACAACTATCATTCTAATGATAACTTCACACTGATGAGCTTATTCTAGCAAAAAAGACACTTCTGAATGCATTCAAAAGTATACCAGAACAGTTGGTTTTCAACTAGACTCATTTATCTTTAAAGTTACACGAGTTAAAAATAGACTGATAGATGATCATTTTTGCAAGCATATTATGTATGACCAGTATTACCCTGAACATCCTCTAACTCTGTAGGTTTGGTGAGGAACACTCAGTCTTTCCAAATGAATGACCACTACACGTTCAAATCTCAAAATAGTATTGGAAGCTACACAACTTTCTAAAATTTATCCAAGCAAATAACAACAATTTCAAAAACTGAAAAAACATGACCGAAGCAAACATCACCTTTCTTTTTTTTTTAAGATTTCGTTTTTCTTTCTTCTTCTCTAAATATTTTTGCCATGGAGTTAGGTTGTCCTTTCCTTCCAAATGGTTTTTGACCATTTCTTCAGCAGTTTCTTTGAGGCCTAGATCAAAAAATAATAAGTTAAAGGAAATGAGATGAAACTGAACTTTTTTTTTTTTTAAATCAACTCCTTTTTAAAGGAAGTCTTGTTTTTTTCTTAACAAGTCAATGAAAACAATATAAACACTGCTCAGAGCAACATCATTACAAAAAATATCAGTTTACAAGGATGTGTTTTTTCAAATAAAATAATTATCCAACCATAAATTGTACAAGAGTCAGAAGAGCTTACTTATGCAATACCTGATTCCCAACACTCTTGCTGTTCCTCAGAATTGTCCCCTCTGCAGTCATTAGTGTTCAGTCTACAGATGCCACTTTTTAAGGATAAGAGTAACACAATAATACATATGCAACCACCCTTAAATTTAATGTACCTGACTATAATTAGTTAAGCCTCATAAAACCACTTTGAATACAGTGTAGTCATTCCCATTCTTTGTGAGCAGAAAAAACAAAGTACAAAAGATTTAGATACAAAAGCAGGACAAGGAGAGGTATGGGGCAAAGATTCTGAGAAGTTAAATCATGACCAGAACATACAACCATCTCCAAACAGCTGGCTTACACCTCTGACCAATGCTGTCCGTTTCACACAGAGTTACTATCCAGTTGTAACCATATCTATATGCCTCATGGACATAATAAAAATTGATATATAGCATCTTCTTGATTGAAGCTTTGCCTCGTGATAATACTGTGAGAACACTGCAGTATCTCTGAAAACTAGTGTATTTTCATCCTTTATTGTAAAAGAGAACAATAAGCTATTATTTTTGAAAATTTAGTCAAAATAAAGTTGCAGCTAAAAAGTCCAGAAGAACCCAAATAATAAACCAAAGAATTTCTTGCATTATGAACTACTGTCAGAACATGGTATGTATTAAGTCAAACTAGGCAAGACGTTTCCAAGTCATCCAGCCTTTTAATTCTGCTGTAACCCTTGGGACAAGAAAGTATGAAATCTTGTATTTTCACTTAAAATTAAAGTGATACAGGAGAAGAGGAAAGCATATTAAAATGTCAAGAGGCTTAGGATTTTTCAAATATTTAGGTCATACAGAAAAGCACAAGCTTTCTGGATTTGGGTTGTATCTTTTTTACCCAAACTATTGCAATCAGAAAATTACACCCTATTAAAGACAAAAAATAGCATTGTTTTTCTAGTATGTCTATAAATAGATGGTTAATAAAAGAAAATGCTTTTTAAGCCACAAAAATAGAAATGGCTATTTTTTATCTTAAAATATTTGTAATACTCTGAATTACTGAACAAGTACTATCCCCGCATTACACAATCTACCTAACTACTGACAGCCTTTGATTAATGAAGTCTATTTTCCTGTTAAATGGCTAGAAGTTTCAATTCACAAAATTATTTTTAAAGCTACTTAGTACCTTACTAGTTTAATAATAGAAAGCTATCTTAAACATAAGAAACAGTACACTCCTGGCATGACAGGAAACCTGGATTCAATACTTTCAAGATAGA
Source organism: Apteryx rowi (assembly GCF_003343035.1). NCBI lineage: Eukaryota > Metazoa > Chordata > Aves > Apterygiformes > Apterygidae > Apteryx > Apteryx rowi. The sequence continues at coordinate 70,100 of NW_020447412.1, read as the reverse complement.
TAGATTTTTTTTTCCTAAAGTATTTGTATGCAAGAAGTAGAGATTAAGGGCACAGATTACTCGAAACAGATCAACCTCTCAAAGTAACAAAAAAAATTACAGAGTGTATAAAAGAATATATTCTGTTATCACTGGGTACCAATTCAAATTGTAATGACTCCAAAGAAAGAAAAAGATGAAGCAAGAGAAAAACAATCCTCTTACTTGGTTAGCCACGCCAAGTTACCAAAAGTAATTTTTGTATTTAGCAGCTATGTGATCTGAAAGATCAAAAGAGAGGAGTACCATTCTCTCTCTCTCCAGATTCTGCGAAGAATTGTAACCATTTAGACCATGGACTTAGATCTTCACTTCTTTGGTGTCCTTTTGTTACAGGTATGGTCTAAGAGGAGCTCTCAAGTTTGCATTTCCTGACCCGTCAAGAGCTGGAAAAGGTTTGATGGCACACTAAATGCCTTACTGAAAGAAGTTTCCTCTTTACTTTCACAGCATGACAGTTTTCTGAGGATCCTAGAAAAACGTACACCACAGATTTGCTATATACTGTCTCTAAATAATTCTAGCTTAACGGGATCAAATAGTAAGTTTTGAATGTGTTAGATTCACATTAAACTCCATAATTTAACACAGACTGACACTGTTTCAAAGCCTACCACTTGAAGCTGCACAAGTACGTCCTAATATTTAATTTAGCCCTTTTGTGAATATGAATTCTGATAACAGTTTTTCATCACATGACTACATTTTACCTTTTCCAGAGGACCTTAACCCCATTTAGTATATAGATGATAATTAACAGGTAGCTATTCGATATTTTTTGTGTCACTGCTCAATTTATAGGCAATAATTTGAACCCTACTCTAGAAACAGAATGGAACTTTCTATAACATGTATCATTACAGTATTCAATGGTGGAAAAACAACACCTTAAAAATAGAATTCATTAAATAACTGGAGTGTCACCATTTTACAGATAGAATATGTAAATCCAGAATAAACACTGAATTTAAAAGCATTCTTCATTTTGGGTGAAAAATTCCACACGCTTCCGGAATGCTTTTTCAAAAAAATCTTTATATTAAACAGCACTTACATGCTACGAGGACAACTCCTACTGATTTCAGATGCAGCTTATACACTTTCAGCCCTTCTTTGCATTAGATAAAAGGTATCATGATGGGCACTCACAAAAATGAAACTTCATGATGTAAAGAGATTAACTGACTTGCCTTGCAACACACTGGAGCAGAATTCAGTGGCAGAAAGAGAGAGAATCCACTTTCCTGGCAGAAGGTAACAGCCTGAGCAATGAAACAGTTTTTTTCCTTCTACCATCCTTGCTTCATTCACTACACACTTTTTTAACTTCTGTAACAAATGAGTCAGATATCCTATAGTTAACATCCTCTTTTACGACATGACTGATAGACCTTTGGAGCATGTAGGAATCATGTTTCTCTTCTCCCCTCCAAGTCTGATCCTCTCCGCCTCTTCCCAATTATACTCACTCCGATTGTCTCTTGTCAGAGCCTCTTTCCTACCATCCTAGCCCAGCTCTCACCTTACCAAATCCTAATCTCCCATTTCTCATACCAGTTTTATTGCTCAGAAGTCACAGCCTGACCTCTTCAGATGTCCTAAACTAGATCCCATTCTTTCTCCCCAACCCAAGGTTTCTCATTTGGCCAATCCCAGCTCCTCATCATTTCTTCCAGCTCTCCTCAGTAATGAGGAACTAAAAACAGAGTTCATAATGGAAAAAAACAGGCAGCCTCATGGACAGTTCTACCTGTCCCTAGAAAAGGAGGCAGATCATTTTCCTGAAAAACTGCAAACACCAATTTCTGTTCCTGCACTTGTCTATGCTCCAAAAATAATTCAAAGGCTCAAGAGCTGGTTACAACATGCCTGAAACATGAAGTGCAGACAAGATCTAAAAATGTATTAAATCGTGCCTTATATGAAGAAAAGAAACAAGCAAAAAATGATAGGAGCCAAAATTAACAGTAAGTCACAAACAATTACCACAACAAAAACTGGGTACTAAAACAGCAAACAAATGCAAATCCATGATAAAGGATATTATATAGGTCCACCATTAATTTGCTCACTAAGAAACCATGTGATACTACCAGAACAAATACATACAATACACCACTTCATCTCCAAAGTCAATGAAAGCAGATTCATCTGCTTCCCAGAAATTGAACTACTATTACTTTGGATACTATTTTGCAGTATTTTGTGGAAAAAAAGCTAATAGTCAGGTAGCAACCTTGCAGATTCTCTCTGAAGAGAGTAAATACCAGATTAAGAAATATATGTTACATCTCCAGAAAGGGGGGGGGGGGCAGTGAGAGAAAGAGCGTGCGAGAGACAGAGAAAGAAAGAGCATGTGAGAGAACAAGAGAGGGAAAGAGAGACAGCGTGTGCGCGACAGACCAAGCGCAACAGAGACAGACCGAGCATGCACATGACAGAGAGAGATGAGCGGACAGACACACCAAAATCTCAAATGGGGTTACAAAATTTCTGATATATTTGCCTGGAAAATGGAATCATTTGATCCCTCTGGCACAGAAGGACTTGGAGGAAAATACAGCCTTTTCTTGTGGTATTTGGCAGTCTCGTGAAAGGCGTTAGAGTTTCTCCACAGATTAGAATGACTTCGAAACAACTGTCCAGACCACTTCCCGAGAGTAAGAGTGTATTTAAGTGGTCAGAAGGCTTTTATGGCAGAAGGGAAAACGAATCGTCTACTTTAGGTAGAATTATTAGCTGTCCATAGAAAAGGCTAATTTGTACCCTTATCTATATCAAAAAAATTTAGTACAAACAAATGAATCACACAAGTTTTATTTAATCTTCACAAATAAGGACCATGAAGAGGGAGAAACTAATTTATATTAGCAAGCAACTAATCATAGTTCAACTAAAGAATTAAAAGCATGATAAATAGCACTGTAACAAACCTATGTATATGACTTCTCAAACTGCTGGAGGCAAGGAGGGGGAGAGGCCAGGTCAGAATTTTTACTTCCCTAACAGTTAATTTTGAAAATTTTTGCAAGTTTAACAACTTATAACTGTCACCAAAAAAAAAAAAAATAGAAGCTAAAAAGATGCTCTTCTATTCGCAGGAAATCTAAACCAGCAAGTTCATCTTGCATGTATACCTTATCAAGAAAAAAATATTGTTATAGGTAGCCAAAAGGAATGGCTGACAGAAATATTCTGATAACATTAGAATTTTTCACCCCCAAAGACAGAATAAGCCACTGTCAAGACATCCTACCTAACACAGTATAACTCCCTGAAAAAAATGCCCAGTAGCCTGTCAGGTTTTCCTCCTTTTTGCACCCTTTATCCCTTCACTACCTCTTAGCATACCAAAGCAGGAAAAAAATATATATACACACACAATTAATGTTCATTCAGGGAGAGCCTGCAAAAGAGAACACTGAGTATTACCTCTCTAAAGGACCAGCCATCAAGATATGGGACCAATAGCAGCAGCTAAAATGTCATGTACAAAGCTAGTGCCACCTGAGCACATGCCCCACTGAGCACATACTTCTTTGGGCTGCCTGAGGGTGGCGCGCTGCAGTCAGAACTCGCGTGAAGCAATGGGGCAGATGGAGCCCTCTACTCCATGCAAGCGTTTTTTTGCTCCATATAATTGGTAACAACATGCAGTCAGGGTTCTCTATGCGCTTTACAAGGAGATGATTGCCTGCTGTTCTACTCTGGATGAAAACAAATTCTAAAGGTTCCTTTAAGCCTAGCTAAATATTTACATTTCATTCTTCCCAAAGGATTAATTTTCAAGTTCAGTAAGAAAAACTGCATGAAAAATGGGCTGAATATAATCAACACATTCAACTGCGGTCTTTTCCCTCTTCACCTTCTAATGGAGCTTTGGGAGATGGATCAGGATGGATAGTAATTGTTGCTCAAATCAGATATCATTAAGAAAACAGATAGATGATTAAATATAACACTGATTTTGCACCTGAAAGAAACAGACCATAGAGGGTTGGAACTACATCTAATTTATTTTTGCTGGCTCTGAGGTTTATTTAAAACTATTATGATTCAAGAATAACTGAATCATTCACAAAGTATGCTTTCTATAACCATGTGTAAATATTTGTGCCAAAACTCAAATTTTTAAATTAATTCAAATCTCTGACTTTCAACTGAAAAAAATTCTAGGTTTAATTATTGTAATTCTCTTTATATTAAACATTTGGGCAGGAAAATGATTTTGCAATAAGTGAAGTAGATTAAGGCAGAGCTTGATAATAAAAATACTTTAACAGACAAAAACTAGTTTTGAAGAAGTTAAGGAGTCTTAAGAGATTATAACAAAAACTGTTTTTGAATTCCCAAAACATTCCAAGCAGAACACAATTAAATTGCTTTGGAATTTAAATGAGCATGTTTGTTTAAGGAAAAATAATGTAGTAACTAATGTACTTCTCTGAGAAGGAGGCATAACCTCAACTGCATAAATTGCCAGAGTTAAAAGCTACTGTTCAGCAAGTGCCAATCATGGTCCACCCTAACAGCTCCCCTCAAAAAACATCCCTTTTGGGTGCATAGGACCTCTTCTCCAAGTGCTGCCTGAAATCAATGAAGGCCAAAGCATTGCCAGACATTAGATGTGAAAACACTACGACACTCCACTTTTAACACTTTTATTTTGGAAGGAAGCCATCCAACTCATTAAAAGGATGAAGGAGGCAGAACAGGAACAGGAATCTGAAAGTGGATTTATAGGGACAGAGACAAGAAGCAGGAGGCAAGGAAGCCAAGTTGGACAGGAGTAACAACATCACAAACTGAACCCAGGTTTCCAAAGTATGAATGCTCTTCTTCTATGCAACAGATGGGGGGGGGAGAAAAGATGCATCTCTGTATATATCTATATATCTATCCCTGTAATACTACGGGCTGCATTCCAGGGGCTAATGGCAGTACTGACTGACCTCATGGAGATAACTGGTTTAACTAAAAGAGTCAAATGAATGCTTCTACAATTTCCAGCACTTCTGATGATCTCTGATAATACTGTAACTTTTTTAGGGTAAGAAATTAGGAAACACTAACATATACTGCAAAACCACGGTTGCAAAACTGACATCAAATGCTGTAAACTACCAATGTAAACTTCATTGTGCACATATGCAAATTCAACCCTTCACTGTATGAACAAACAGAAACAATGCACAGATATCCAACTGACTCTAGACAAAGTCAGTCATTTTTATCAAAATGGTTTTAGCATCAGGCCTGTCAGAGTGACAAGAAGGACCACGAGTGTTCAGTGCATAAACCCCACTCCCTTCCACCCCCTTCTCAAGGAAGACGGGAATATACCAAAAGCCATAGGAGCTTCACAAGAAGGTGCAGTAGGGAAGGGGCTGGACTGGATGAAATATGGAACAAAGCCTATTTTCTAAAGTGAAATTCAATTGCAAAGAAACAAGGAGCTCCTGTACAAGGGAATTTGATTCCATCTCTACCACAGTTCCTAAATGTTAATATAAGTTACCTGTACCATGCAAGGTAAAGTTTTAAGAGCCAGAACCCTTCAGCAAACTTCTTGCTCTCCCTGTGCTACTAAGTTTCCTTCAGTCATCCTTAAAACAATTTTGCATTCCCTCTGTGGAGGGAATGGTTCGCTCTAGATTCTTTACTACGTCACCACATTAGGTTGCTTCGATTTTTTAATTTACAGAACTTCATTCATACAATTTACAAGACTCCTTCTTACATGGGAGGACAGACTGTATAACAAATAAAAGAACCCCAAACATATTTTCAAACACAACACAAAAATGCCAGCTTTTCTAACTGTTTAAAGAATGCCTGGCCTAACTATCTATTTTATATAAATAAATTCAGAACACATTCCTAACAACACCACTTTGTTTCTACTATCGCTTCCAGCTTTGCTCTGAAAGGTGGCAACAACGAATCTTTGTAAAAATCTTATCATAGCTACCTATGTATGAAAACTCATCTGCCTTTAATGCTCAGTGACGCAATGAATTAAAAGACATTAAAAAGCAACTTCAGGAATGCAAATACTGACACACTGTGGAGAGCAGAAGTAAAACATGATGATACTGCTGTGCTAGTAAGCACTCATCAGATAACACATGATATATACTTCCCCTAAAGTTTTGTGAGAAATGTCAGATATGATTGGTATTATATAAGCACAACTGAAAATTCACAGCGATTTTAATGCCACTGCATACCTTCAAATACAGATCTTATCCAAACCTAGGAATAAAATTAATTCATTCAACTGAACTGAATTTACTGCAGACCAGAATAGGATTTAAAAAGAGAGCATTTTTATTTAACAGAAGTTCTCCCTGAGTGAGTACAGAATAATATTAGTGTAAATCAGATAATTAGATATGCATTCCCAGATAGAATTAAGACATCTATGGAGAAGAGACTGGATTCTAGTATGGCTCTGGTCTTACTATTTACAGTAAGAGATGAGGCTGTGTCCTTACATAGGCTGCAGTTCCACACATACTGAGCCAATATAACATGCCCCCCAAAAAGGGAATGCTGTACTTCCCTGCTCTCTGGGCTGCATAATTCAACCCTTGAGCATTCACCAAATGCTTCTATGAACCTATCTGGCTGCTTAACTCAACAGGAAGAGATCCAGATCTTTTCTTCTTTTCAAGAGTAGTTCTCCATTTCAGCAAGTGAAATTAACTTATAAAGGTTCTAAGAAGTGCCAGGGCTGGTACAGGCAGCCAGCATGAGCTCAGGGCCAGCGGCAAGGAAGAGAGGCCACAGGGAAACCTTTCCCTTTTTGGATGTAGCGAGTTTTTAAACTGGTGCATTACATCCCAGGGAAAGCACACACCCATAAACAAAAGAGAAAATCAGTTTGAATGTCTTTTCTTTATGAAAGAAAAAATAGACATTGTTTTTCAGATCTCTGGATGAGTTCTGCTGGGATGCTGTATGTTGAAGTCACTTTTTTGATTTCCAGATAAAAATCTGGATGTCAACAAATACAACAAAATACCCCCCAAAAGTTTTCTTTCCAGTAGCTTTCATTCCCACAAAGTAGTCTCACTGGAAAGTCAGACTTCATTTCCCTTTTCTTTTCTCCCAAGTCTTCAGCATTAAGTCAGAAAGATTTTAAAGCAATTCTCCTCCAATTTTATGCTGTTTCCAAATCGTGTTGGTTTTCCTTTTTAAAAGTGTAGATGTGTCTTCTGTTCTATGATTCTATGGCAAACACAAGTTCTATTAAAAAAAAAAAATCTATAAAATGATGAATGAAAATGCAAGCACAAGAAAGACTGGCAAAAAAATAAACTACACAGACAACCTTGCAGCTAAGGAACTGAGCTCCATCATGTTATTTCCTCGATTTTCCTCACTGTAATCCATCTGGATTTCAATTTATGGGAAAAAAAGGTCAGTTTCTACTACTATAAATCCTACAACTTACATTATATCCATATTGGGAGGCCAGTACTGTAAATGATCCAAGTTAGTAAAACAAAAAATTAAAGCTTACCTGGAACCCATTTAACCTCCATTTCTATATCATCTTCTTCCTGTTTTTTCTCCTTTTCTTGGATACTTTGTAAAAGTTCTCTGTACTTGGCAATTTGCTCTTCATCATCTTTTTGGCTTCTCTTGGGTTTGTCATCTTCCCTTTCATGAGCTACATCACCACCTTAAAAAAAGAATTTAAAGTTATTACAGACAACCTCAACAAAATGATAAATTGAAGTTAATGTCTGAAGTTAATAACAGATAAGGCGCGTAAATAATTTCCAACAGAATATCTCATATTTTCATCTATAATTCCCAGAAAAAATAACCAATTTTAGAATTCTCGTATTTAGCAGATGAAATTTAAAAGTACCTAAAAGAACAAGAAAAATTTGCCCAAAGGAAATCATGGATAGGACTTTGCATTTTCAAATTATTAGTTTCAGAGTCCCTTACAACGGAGTAGTACCTAAGTCTCAAAAATTAGTTCTGTAGAGCATTCTGAAAATATAAGGTGCTATATTTTAACAAAGCTTGCAACATTCTGTTACAAGAAAAGCCAGATAATTATTCTTACCCTTATATTCAGTGACTTGCCAAATTAACAAATGAAGGAAGATGGAATGAATTTTTTTTTCTTTTTTTAGTGAAACACAATTGCAATGTGACTTCTAATAAGCTTTTAAAAACTTTTTCAGAGATAAACAGGCTTGTAAAGGCTTTAAAGATGCCGCAGCTCCTTGAACAATAGAAAGCTAGGCTTGGGGCAGGGCTTGGTCTTTTTTTTGCATGTTTTCTTCCCTCTTTTAACAGTGAGACTGTGCTTCCTACAGTTGCATGGACAGTATAACTGGTATCAGGAAAGCCAGACCTCAGCTGCAAGCTAGCACAGAGCGACCTCTGGTGTTTGGCTAGAAATTAGGTGTGATACTGTTTTCTTCTCTTCCACAGCCCACCACCATAAGGTGCTGGTTGTTAGCTGGGACTAGCAAAATCGACCGTTCGATTAACTGCAGCTGCTTTTCCACTTTCCCTACAGATAGCAGAGATCTCAGAGGGAAGCATCTGCTCAGGCAGCAGGCAAAAGTCATTCAGTTCTGGAGAGCGAGAAGAAAACGAAGCAATTTTGTTGTTTCTTCTTTCTGCCGTCATGTGAAATGATAAGAAAACTATACTGGATGAGAGCTGAAGAAATCCTTAAACTAAGAAAGGCTCCTGTGAAACTGGATAAGGAAGGGGCTACTGATGTGTATTTATGATTGTCAGGAGAATTGCTTATGAATAAATCTTCTTTCAGTACTTTATGCAACTGCTAAAAGAATTTTTAGAATACAAACTTAGTATTTCAATATATTGAGTATTTTTTCCCCTCACTAAAAGCATTTTTTCTAAGAGAAGAAATTTAAATGGTCATGCATATTGCCATACTTTCTAATTTAGAAAAAACATGCATTTCTTTTGTCAAAAATAACAGTTTTAGAAACATTCAAATATCACCTCCAAAAAAATCCATAAAGGCTTTTCATTCTATAAGCAACTAAAGAACACTTGACAACAGCTGTGAGAAAGAAAAAAGAGCTGAATATGTTCTCAAAGTTTGTTCAGACTTCAAATAATCTTGTTGCTAGCTTTCAATTATCACACTGTAATGCCTAACGAGGAACCACTTTCTGATGGATATTAAGGAAGTCTTTTTCTGCCAACAGCTTGTTCAAAGACTTTTTAGTCCAAAACAATTGTGGTGCATTAACAGTTGCATTGTGAAAGAAATACAATTAAGAGAAAAAAAGCTTAACATGTGAAGGAAAAATGCACGAGCAGCTAAAACTTAGCTTGAAAATACAAGTATATTCTTTATTTTTTAAAGAAGATTAGTAATGGAAATGCTAACACAACTAGAAAAATTAAGGGGAAAAAACAGTTGACTAAATTCCTGAAACAGGTCAGAAACTTTTCAATACAATGGTCTCTGCTTATTTTTTTCCAAAAAGCTTTAATTCAAAAATGTAAACACAAATGCAGAGGCTCAATATATTAAATTGCTGATTGACAGCAGTGTCAGTTGGTTAAATTGATTTCTTCCAAGTGTTCTGTGATTACGAGAACATGATCACATATTCTTAGTTTAAAAAGAAAAGATGAGCAATGGCTGAGTAGATAATTTTTTCTTTACTCAGCCTTACAAACTAAAAGAGAGTAGAGAAATAATAGTAGACCACATTTGACAACAAACCTGCAAAGCTGAGTTTACTTTAAAGACAGAAAAAAAAAAAAAAATCCTCCCTCATGATATCAAGGCACATCAGAAAATTCAGCTACTGATCTGGAAACCCATGGCCATACCATAAAAATACACTAACCATCTAAATTCTATCCAGTGTAGTTACTTAAATTCAGACAGATGCAAAATAAACCATACACATAGGCAAGCAGAGTTAAGAATAAAGAGCTCTACACTGCAAAATTGCAGTAGCAAGTGATAAAGAGGGTAATGCATTATCCTGTAGCAGGATATGAAAAATTAAATGGGTTGACCTACATTTTGAGCCAGAAAATAGTGAAAAATGAAGAACAATAAACCTACTTTCCCACATTGCCAGAACACTCCAAATAAGCTGTACAAGTCCCAGTGGTTCATCAAAAGGATAATAAAGGAAATATTTAAAATTCATGGTAATCAAAATAATCATATTTAAAGCCTGTGAAGGTAGACATCTTCTGGCAAAATATTTTTCAGGCATAAGATAGATACTGAAAGAATAAGAAGAACAGCCTCCCAGAAACAGATAACAGTAAATGAATGGTAAGCATTACATTTGGTCTTTTTTAGTTTTTGTCTTTGTTTCAGGTCAGGATACTGTAACCTTTTTAGTGGTGTGCACTGGATGCAATTGTCAGAGGCACTTTGCAAACCAGGTGACTGTAGCTGCTGTGGCCTTTAGGCATCTGGCTGTGCAGAGGTGATTGGGATTCCTAGAGCCACATTTCTGAGCCAGCCAGATGTAAGCCAAGACTAATATGCTTTCAATCAGACTTGGCTCCTGTCTAGTCCTTTCAGAGTAGGGACACATTGGCCTGCAAACACACACATAGATGTATCCTTCCATTCTAAGTTATTGGACGCCTTCAACAGCTTGTATGAACTTATTAGAAGAGCTGAGATGACCCCTTGTTGCTGGTCTTCCAAGCACATTTTGTTATAGAAGCTCCTGCAAACATGTTTTGGAAAATCTCCAGCACCTGCATCAACTACACCAAGCTTCTGTTGCTTCATAGACAGAAAATAATCAGGTTGTGGTGCTTCTACGTTGTCCCATGAAATTCCACCAAGGCTTGGCTAATTTATAAACTGTTTAACTCCTCCTAGCTTGCTTCCTTAGGAAGTATTTTAGCAATAAGCCAAAACTAACTCAACAGAAATATCTTAAAAAGTCAGATCTTTATTACTGTCAAAAGAGCACTAACACCTGAGAGTTGCCAAAGCAGCTACACAAGGTTAAGGGAGAAAAGCCAACGCCAATAATATCCTGTTTAACACATTTTATTTGATTTGGGGGCAATATTGAATAGTTTCATGTTCTACTTTCATCATCTTCCATTATTTATCCTTCTGTAATAGTTCTAGCAAGTAAATACTTGTATACTTTCTTCCACTGTTCATTTTTAAAAAAGCAAAGTGGACTGTATTGTCACTTGATAAAATTAAAAATGCATTTAAATTTATATACCTAGTCAGAGTTATTGAGCCAAATATATTTCAAAATTACAAAAGAGGTAATAGTTTGATTTTATTTAACATTAATCAGTAAAAATAAGATTAGCATTACTGAAAAAATTTAAAACACTACCCAGCCACTCTTTCCCAACAATTACATTTCCTGTCTCTACATTTGTGTGCCTCTAACATTAGTGTAGTAGCAAAAAACAGATTTATTGCCTTTGTAGAGCGTTGTACTAGAACTCCAATACAACAAGAGACTACACTACTTGCCCAAACTCCTACTGTGGAGAACAGCGCTCTACACAGAATTCCCTAGACACAGTTACATATTTTTATAATTCACTAGACTTATTCCCTATACAGGAACAACTAGTTAAAAATACACTGATAAAAATGTTTTCTCATATAGTTTATTTGGTCTTTCAGTTATTCTGTCTTCCAGTATAGAGCAGAACAACAGAAAAGATCTTGGTTTTGGAAAGATAAAAACAGAACAAAAGCTTAGGCATAAAAGTGGTATGCTTAATTTGAAGCATCCTTTAAAATGCCATAAACTGAGTCACTGGTTGTTCATGGTCAGAACAGCCATTATGGGCTAGATTTTGATGCACAGCAGAAAGGATTACTGACTGGAACAAACATGTTCAAGTAACAGAAAATTCAGAAGCAATGTAAAGGAGATACTTTGTGGTATGAACTATAGCATAGTAGGTCACTGAAATACCTGACATTACAAAACTGTTTTATACTAGTAATAACTAACAGTCATGGCAGACATTTTTTACTTGAAAAATCTCATTAAATAACAGACTAGAACAGAGCAACAAAAACCTGATTATAAATAAAACATTTTAATAAGTGAAAAAAAATGAATAGAAGTCCAGAACATTCTTTCCTTCTTGTCACTTCCATTCAAACAGCTGAAATTCATTTTCCCCATTTGTGCTTAGTGCCACATAATTCTGTTGGATGGAATCCTGTCATATATCACATAACTCAATGGATAAAACATCAGGAACACGTTAAAGACATGGCAACATAATTCCTCTATTAATAACTTACTTTTCAAAACATCATTGGAAGCCAGACATTTCCAGGTTTAAAATTCACTGGTGTACTAAGGTATCTTAATGTTGACTTTAAATCAATTTTCACACCTATTTGAAAGACCTAGTTAAGGCTTAATGACATTTTCTTTTCCTTCTACTTTAGGCTATATATATCATCTAATAAGAGCATACTGAGTTTTAGACTGAAAACAAACAAGGAAATTCAGGAATTTATAAACATGTTGGCACACCATACACAGAAGACTTACGTACCTTATGAAGTTAGACGACATTCTTTTTATATTCTCAAGAAGTTGCGAGAACCAAAAAGCATTTGAAAGATATTACCACTACTCTCTAAAATTCCTTTAAACAAATTCTGCTACTTGCCTTTCCCCTCAGTATATAAAATCTATAGCTTAGGAGTACCAGAAGGCTCATAGCACAGCCTCTCTCCACTATTATTCACACTCCTCTGGTAACCCACGAAGAGCAAATGTTGGAGTGCAGAAGCTCTGTACAACCTCCACTTCCCTCAGCACTTTCAAAGGTCTGGAACAGATTCAATGTCCTGTCTAGGCCACCCAGCACAGTCTTCAGGCAGCTTGTTCAGGACCTCCTCGCCCTGTAGAGACTTTAGTATGCATACAGTGGCCCATGAAGAGGACAAATCACTAAATTAACCTAAAAGCAAATTTCTGCATTTAGTGTTATGCCTAATTCATTTAGTCATCAACCACTTCACATTTAAAACTAAGACTTTTCCTCTGAAGAGGGAAAAGTTCAACACCTCCATCTCTCAAAAATATTTTTATCTCAAAACTGAAGAGATTAAAGTAAATATTGCCAAATTTGTCAAAGAAATGTTAAGGTATACTGAAAAAATGAGGTAAGAGAAGAACAGGAGAAAAAAGGAAGAAAATTTTTTTACATCCAGAAGTCCAACCTATTATTTGAAAAGGAGATATTTAAGGTCTCAATAATTAGAATAATTTCTCATCCATCAGTTGATAATTTTTGACCAATGTTTCTCAGACTTCACAAAAAGACAGCAGATATTCACCCATTTTGAACAGTTAACAAATAATCACCACAATCTTTAGATAAACTATTCAAATGCAGGAAGAAAAGCATCTTTTCTTTATCAGAATAATCACATCAGCAACAAAGAAAATGTACCATGTTTCAGATCACCTGTGATCTTGCTACAGTATTTGAAAACAATCTAATTATAAAGATTATACTTGAGTTAATTAAAATCAATTACACCAGGCAAAGAGATTTGGCAGTACAGAAATAAAAGAAAACTGCTTAAAGCTAGGGTGATATACTTAAGTCAAACTGTCTCACTAATGAATTTTCTAAATAATCTTTAGCTCCAAATTCAGCTAATCATCTGCTTCTCAAATTGTACTGCAGAAACATTTCCTTTGTCTTCAAAAAAAATTTGGCAATTTTGTGGTCATACCTGTGATATTAATTATTTGGAGAATCAAAATCAGGTTTGCATAATGAATCTCAGCTGTGGCTTTAGAGAGAACTTACAGATTAAAAAAAAACAGTATGTGTCTTTTCCTATTATGCAGAGAACAGTGGAAGAGTCTGTTTTTTTGTAATCTGTATATAACTAAAAAAACCAAACACATTTCAGTACCTTTGCAGAACTCTACAGTTTCCACGTTACCCAGTATAAATCAAAGCCTTACAAATTTCTTCAAAATGAGCTTTTATTTACATATAAGTCTTAACTGTCCAATAAGTCAAGCAGGTGGTAATGCAGGTCAGCTTGAAATGGACATCTGAAACTTTAAATTGCCCAGAACTACCTTTCTCCTTGTGCTCGTTGTCATCATTTCACTAGCTCACCATCAATTTATTAATTTCCTGATTTGCAAAGGGTGAACAAAACACATCAAAGCTCTCACCACCAACTTCCTTCCTCCTTAAATGACACACACACAACAGTGGAGGAAAGGTAGGTTATTTTCATATTAGAACTTAACCAGAGCTTTTGTATCAGGAGCATAATATTGTCCCTCTAAAAGACGACATGTTTAAAGCACTTTCTAAATATAGGGAATGTATATATCTAAAAAATTCATGTTAAAAATACCGTAACTAATGACTTTGTGGACAACATTTATTAATCTAAGTACCTTGCTCCTGTTCTTCCTCTTCTTCACTGGATGAAGCCAAGTAAGCTTGAAAATCCATGTCAAGAAGTTCCTCTTTGTTAAAAGTTCTGCTAAGTGATGTTACTCTTTCATGATCCGTTTCATCCCACGTGATATCTATCTTAAAAATAAGAAGAATGCCAGATGTAGAAGTTGAAATACTGAAATTCATCACTGTAAGTCTGTTTTTAGAGAAAATTGGCTTACATATTCCATGTAAGAAGCAGTGTTAAGCTATTAACTGATCTTTTCTACAACATCAATTAGCTGTAATATAATAATTTACTAAAATCAATTTAATTGTAACTTTTCTGAATTTGTTCTACAACAGAGGGTTTTGATGAGTTTTAACTACTGGAAAGCATGAAGAAGTCTCCTCTTGCATTAGAAGGGTTCTGTAACATTGGGTCAGAAAACACTAAATCTCTGCAAGCCAAATTTGATGTGTGGCAGCAGGTACTGGTAAGTTGAGGCAGCAGCCACCAACAGCTCTCTCCTCCTTCTCCAGCAGCAACTCATTCCTGAAATCATGAATGGTTTGCAATGGGGACAACAAAAATATTTGCCCAACTTCACCATCAACTGGAAGATGAAACAGATCTGTCTGAAAAATGATCCAGCAGAAATTACTTATTTCTCAAATAATCACTCTTTCAGTTTGGTTCACTTCATGCATGAAGTGAATGAATGTTTTGGCTGTCACAAAAGACAGAGCAGGAATGAATAGCTACAAGGAGAAGCAACTGTCTTAAGCCTGGCACTATCACCAAAAGGCTCTTCTTGAACTACATCCAAATAAGCATTTCAGGTACATGAGATTTAAATTGTAATTCAATTTGTAACTTCTAAGCATGGTATAATAGGTCAAAATACAGTATTTAGTTTATAACAAATAAGCTAAAACTCTTAAAATCCAAAATTCAAGCTTATCTATAGCATCTCAGCTTGTGACTTTGTAACATGCTCACATTTCATAATGTGTTTGATATTTTCATTGTACAATGGTGAGTATAAGCAGGAATCTTCTCTACTACTTATACAATTTATAAGCTAACAATAAAACTAAACAAATCAGAAAAACATATAAAAACACTGTAAAGATACCTTTGATGTTACCATACCAGCAGATGTAAAGTACTTTGGCTTATATGCAGCTACATTCACTTCTGAGGCTACATCTTTTGGCTTATCATCAAATGTAACATTATCTGCAATAAATCTTAAAAGCAGATAAAACGTTGTTATTCAAATACACTGTGAAATTTCAAAGGAATAAACAGTCTCAGCTTTTCACAACTCTTGTATATCAACACAAAAGAATCTGCTAAAATTAAAAGTTGGTAAGTCTGAAAAGAAAAAAAACAAAAAACTGTCTGGCTTCTGCACAGCTATTCCACAGGGGTTTTATGTATAACACCACCACGTTGGAGGAGAAAGCTAAATAGTTTTCAGTTTGAGAGGGCCAGAGTTTGTTTGTTTTCATTGTTGTTTTTAAGAATCGCCTTTTCAGGAAGCTTAAAATTAAAAATTCAGAAGAAAAAAGTATTAAATAACACTTGAAGACAGATAAGCCAAAAATTCAAAACATTTTAAGAAAGCCTGGTACATCTTTTAACATTGCAACTATTAAAAAGCTATTAAAAAGGCAAAGTCTTGTGTAACACCAGAAGAAATTAGATAAAAAAAACCTTCATGTTTGTGTGCTACATGAGAAATTATTCCCTCCCCCCCTTTTTTTTTTAAATCAACATGAATGTGTAATATGATAAATGCTGTTCAACATTAAAATTTAACACAGTAGGTGGGAGATTAGGAAGAGCTTTGGGGAATTTCAAACAGATGTCGCTGTTGTAAAACGTTAATCTTTCTATGTCTAAAAGCCTGAAAGCTATAGTAACAATAACAGAAAAGTTACACGTTCATTTGGCAGAGATCGTCTTCTCCAGAGTGATTCAAAGCAGATGAATTAAGCTCCAGAGAATGATTCAGAGCAAATCTTATCTTTCACTGATTTCTGAGAGGGTCCATAATATGAGCCCCAGCAGACAAAGCCAGCTTCTGTCAAAATTTAATATGATTTAGTAACCTGTCTTCTGTCTCAGACTAGAAAGCTTTTTTTTTTTTAAATACAAAAAAAAAAAATTAAAGTACAACTGTAATTTGAAATTCCTGTTTTTCTAAACACGGCTTTCAAAATGTTAGAGCTTTCCAGCTCATTCATAGGGACTAGCATAGTCTATTGCAGCTTCAAGACAACAGCAGCAATATTCTTGCTCTGTGGTAAGCAATCCTGAAAAAGAACCACTTCCTCTGAACCCTTGGCTGAAGAAAAGGGGAGAACAGCAATACGTATTCTTGCTTTCTAAATCTGCATCCTACAACTTCTCTTGACTGTAGCAACTGGTTGAAGATGCAACCATAACATTTTACCTGACTTCTCTGAGAATAGTATCTCTGTGGAGAGATTCACTCTCAAACTTTCCATTTGCCAGCAAAAATGCTCAAAAAAATAAAAAAGAAACCCAAAGGAAATTCTGACAACTTATTGCTTATATAATTTATCTCAAAAATATAATTTTGGTTACAGAATAAAGACAATATAGTTTATTTCAAATTATTTTAAATTGGCTTTAATCTCCCCCTTCCCAGACAAGTAAAAAAAAGTCACCATTAGATTTACCTTAAGTCTATAAAAGAACAGCTACTTTCAAATTCCAATCCATCACATTCCTCATAAATTTTATTGGCTGTTTCAGGAGAATCACATTCTACCACTGCATAGAAATATTTCAGTCGCTTGAATTGATACTCTCTCAGTTTTTCCTTATAAAGCCTGCAAAAGTGAAAAACAATACAATCAAGTCAGCTGGCTTAAACAACTTCTCATTTCTGAAATATTTTAAACTCATTAAAAATACACATCATTCAAACACTGTCCCAATCTTGCAAAAGGATTAAATGTTAAACAGCGTGAAGTTCCACCATCAACTCAGTTTTATTCAAGTAAAATATTAATTCACATAGTTTCATTAGAGAAACTTGTGCCTCGCTCAAGATCTTTACAATGATGTTCTCCACAAGATTAGCTAACATGCTAGGACAGAAACTATTAGATTCTGGTTTCTTTATTACTAGCAGTGTTCAAAGCATTTGAAAATGTTATGTAGCAGCAACTGTACCTGACTCCACATCCTACAGCAGTTGTGAAGTTAGAGGCTCTGCACAGGCCACAGAGTAACCTCTTTGTATGCTCTAGGCAGGGCACAGAAAGCATTTAATAGTTCCTATCCAAGTGTCTGCAATTACTTAGCTGAGCTGGCACTGGAAATCCTGGCTCAGAACAAGGTACTGGTTGATGAGAAGGATGTGCCATAGATAAATAAGGGTACACATTAAGAACATAAGACAATCTTGGAGACTGCAGGAGGACAAGTGAGGCCTCCCTCAGGATGCTAATTTGGGAAGCACAGGTGTTGTAGGAGAAGATAATGGCAAGAGAAACAAAGCAGAAAAGAGACTGCGAACTGGATGAATTGGTGGGAGAATGAAGGACACAGAACAGAGGACTGAGGTCCAGGTCTGTGAATGTAATGGGTATGTGCACTGGTATCACTGAGATATCTCACTACTGGGATTTCCATTCATTGTATTTCAGAATGTACATGGCCTACCGAGAAGTAAATCGGATGTATTAGGATGCACCTTGATACACACAGTGAAGTTGACTTAAGCACACGCTATTTTAAGTTCATGATACAACTCCCTGATGCACTGGACTTTCTGCAAAGGGATCTGCATTTATTTTAGAAGCATCCAGAATTTTCAAATATATGGCAGTCCAGTCGGATGTATAATACAAAAGCAGCTCCAGTCAGGCTGCCAAATATCTGGAAATTCTGGAAAAATATAAAAGCAAAACATCTGAAGTTCCATAAGGACAAAACTTTTACACAAAGTAACAGAAAAAAAGACATGCCTGAAGAAGCCTGGATGATGGCAGGCCTGATGAGCTCAGCCTAGTAAGCCAGGGCTGCTGGTGATGGTATTCAAGATATCTCAGTCTGGGAATTCTCGGGCTAAGTTAAGTTCCCTGTTGGTTACACTGATAAAAATTTTGACAGGAAGCAACAAAGGGAGTTTCTTGCATGAATGGCAATTTGTAGAGAAGAATGCTATGCTAAGCTCTCTACACTTTCATTTCATTTATTATTTCAATTAGTTACATAATAAAAACTTTCAAGTCACTTATCAACAAGCAAGTTCCTTAAGTTTCATCATAATGCATTTATTCAAGGCAATGACAATGAAACAGGATCAATTCTAAAATATTCCTTGAAAAGCTATAAAATTAAAGGTGTCTACAAGAGACTTCCACAAATGAAGCTGTGAAAACAGGGGTTGATCAGGATTTTCACTGAGAATTAGATTTACTATATCTCTCATTTGAAGAGTAAGTTAATACCCGTCTTTCTCTGTGGTATTCTCTGGAAGATCAAATAGTTCTGCAGGTCCTTGGAGTTCTTCCTCTTTCAATCTTTCTTTTCCAAACTCTGAAGGATAAATCTACAGATACAACATAAAAATAAGTTTCAACTGTAGATGCATAATATATACCAATTAAGAAAAAGTATCTCACCAAGCCTTTTAGACATTATTGATTTTAGAGAAGAAATTAAGGGATCAATTCCACAAACTTTGATGCCTGCCTAATTTTTATTCACAGAAAAGACAGTGAAATATACAAACTGTCTGTTTTGAGGGGGATGAAGAGCAACAGGAGCCCTGACTTCAATCATTTATATGTGGGAACACCCTTTCCAGAATTAGCTACTTGGCTAAAATTTCTCCCAAAGTTTCAGCTGCAGGCAGGCATTAAAAAAATCAAAAAATGTCATTTAATTGATCAGCATTTAGCCAATTTACAAATAACTCAAAATTTGTGCAAAAAACAAGCAGTGTTATGTAATGATAAAAAGGGCTGTAAAGCCATAGTGACTACTGAAAATTAAGCTGGCCAAGGAAACGTAGTCTTCCCCAGGTAGAATTTGGAAACTTCACTATTAATTTCAGTGAAACAGCACTTAGATCCAACCTCATAAACACAAGAAGCCAACAGCTTCAGGATCTAATTCCATGTATATACCCAATACTGAAAAGCAGCACATGGTTATTTCTAACAGAGCAAGTTTAATTCTAACACAGATAGTTCTGCAGAAGAACAAAAAGAGAAATTAACAGGATAAATGAGAAACTATCTCATTTTGCTTTAGCTTTGTAGTCCTTGTTTTTTCTTTTCAGTAAAAGGCACTATTTCTTTTAGAAATCAGGTCTTACCTTAACAGAAAATATAACACCTCCTTTGGGTGTGAAAGAATTAAATAGAGCCAGCAAGTCCTTAGCCTTCAGCCTGTCCCAATCCATGTTACAAACTGCCAATCTACTTGTAATCTGCACAGGAAAAAAAGGATGTAAAGTTTATAGGTTTAACTCCTGACTACTAAGGGGAATACACAATTCCTTAGCAACCATCTTTGGTAAAAATCAAAGCCAACAATGCACTTCACTGAAAACATAAAAGTGACATTTCCTCAAGCTAGAAAAGCTCAGAAGCAGCAATCAAAAGAGCAGATACAGGGACACAAAACATAAGACACCACAGACTGAACTGCAACAATGCCAGAATTAGCACTGCAGTTATAATATCAGCATGTAAGATTTTTGTTATCATCATATAGTAAGTCATAATAGCAGCTAGTATCACGGTATTATAACAGTGCTGTACAATACTGTGATTTCCTGCACATTAATTGTGCATAGTTATAAAGTCCTGTTCCATTGTCTAATGATTTCTTAAATATGCGATTGGAAATATCTAAAGGATTAAGAACTCTACCCCTGATAAATCAGAAGTAAAGTCCAGTTTTCAGACTAGTGTAATCTGGAGTACTTATCCCCCCCTTAAAGTCTGATGCAATATAGTCACAAATAAAAATAACTCAACACTTGGACCAAGCAAAAGTTAACATAAGAACAGTTGTTTAAAATAAAGCAAAACCCATCAGCAGTTATAGTTTTCAGGGCTGGAAAACATGGAGCTGCAAAGCTTTACATTTTGCATTATTCTACAGATCAACCCAGAGATGCTGTAATATTTGTATATATTTTTTTATTTCCTGCAAGTTTATTTCCATTGTGAATGGAACAATTTTTAAAAATCACTTAACAAAAAGCATGCTGCATGCTTTCATACTAGACACTTAGCTGTCAAAATCCTCCAAGTTCTAATAGCCAAATATTTCAGGTTTTTTGATTTGCTGAGGCTCGATATATCAAAAGTTAACACTGATTACCATTAGAGCAGTTGCAAATACAAATTATTTATCAATGGTGCATTTGTGTTATCACAGTAAAGATTTCCTTGAAATCTTAAACTTGTCGTTCAGCCAACATAAGACTTCTTAGTAGAAACTCTTAAGTACTCACATCCAGAAATTAGTTAAGTATTATGATATTAAGCAAATAAAACACACATTTAAGGCTGTAATATGCATTAGCTGGGAATATATAAATAAAACCTAGCTGAAAACTTCCAAAGAAGGTGTAAGAACTCAAAGTTTTATATTATGATGTCTATCTTCTCTTACAAGGAGGCAGTCAGCAGAAAGCAAGACACTAAAGCCATTTATAAATTGGTGGAAAAACAAAAGGACATCACAGAGAATAACACTGCTGCAGAGGTGGTAGCAACTGTTAGAAAGTGGTTAAGACACACAGAGAAAAATACAGAAAGGAAATGGAGTACAGTTCATGTCATGCAATTCTTGGGACAAAGGATACAATGAATCAGAATGGTCATACAGCATGACATACACAAGAAAAATATTCATACCTGTAACATTACAACAGCACATTTAACTTTTTTTTTTTTAAAATGCACTACAGATTTTGATACGGCTTTTTTTGTAGTGAAAGAAAATTAAAATTCACAATGGGGTCTTACTAGTATTCTAAAATCTGCAGTGATCTTATAAAGTATCTCTCAAGCCTAAACTACACTAACACTGAAAGCACTGCAATTATGGTTATTTTAGAAGAAAACACAGGTGAAAAAAGTGACAGTGAAAAAAAGTGAAATCCTCAGTAGTGAATAACAGCATAAAGAACAGTACCATTCAGATGCTGGAATTTCTGGAAAGCTCTATTTGTTTGTTTCTTCATGTATAGATAGCTTACCTATGCTGAGGTAAAGAGAGATACCACAGAAAACTTAAAAGTCTGTAATTTTCAGCCAGTTTCATCATCACTTGCAGAGTTCTTTGTAATTAAAAAAGGTTGAAAACCCCTTACTAAAAGTACTTTTGCAGATGGTTTCATAGATGAAGGTCTACAATGAACTTGTAACAGTGCACATCTTTATCATCACATTCATTTGTCAAATCAATTAGTCATGTAGCAACTTTACACATGCCGAAATAGTAAATTTTCAAGTGTTACCTCATCTCCACGTGGGGCATCTTTATCTAGCTCGCCCCATGAATGCTCAATCTCTGGCTCCTTTGGAAATAGGTCACTGAAATCCTCATCATCAGAGCTCGTTTCAATATTCCCTCTGCCCCTAGCTAGATCAGGCCCAATATCACTTTCTTCATCTTCTGAATCACTATCCTCCTCCTCTGTTTCCTCATCATCTTCTGACTCCTCTTCAGATTCTGCATACTCAAAACAGTTTTCACTTTCAGAAATTTCTTCCTCTAGTTGACTTTTATTGATGTCACTTTGATCACAGCTGGCTGTGCACAGAGTTGCTAAAAAATAAACATTCAATATCTATTTTTATATTGTTATTACATATGAGTCTTTACAAAGATTAAAAGATCTCAGCTGTCTTCCTACAAGTTTACAGACCATATAAATGTATAACATAATACAGCAACAGCTTACATCAGGCAAGTACAAACTACATAAGTCATCAGCATTGCCTCTTCTGCTTGTCTAACCTATTGTTCTTTAGGCCCACGATTGTATTACCAATCTCAAACTCTGAGAAAACATTATTTTATTATTCTATTTCTATGTATAGAATCTACAGGTAAAAATCAATTTCAGTAATGTAGGCTATACAAATGCTCAAATAATACAAAGGAAGTTTTTCTCCAAGTCACTTGCTCTCTCTAGACCAGTGAGTTTGGCTATGGCCATGATTTCGTACCCTTCATCTCACAGCACAGACTATCCATAGGAAAACATGGTAGTTATGATGATGATTCCAAATACTTTAGAAGTAAAAGCTTTCACTGCTGATTTCTTTAATCAATATTTTAGTAAGCTTCAATCTTTTCAATATAAAGAAATAACTCCTTGTCAGCACTCTTTTAAAACCACATCCCCCTTAAACTAAGGGCTTGATGCTGCCATCCTTATGCTTTCAATCAACAAGTGTTGATATGTTGAAGCGTTCATGGCCTTAACATTCTTATTCAGTTTAATAAATATACAAATATATACCCTACTATATATTTTACTTTTTCAAGCTACCCCAACCCCAATTCCATCTCCAACAATAAAGACAACCCCAGATACACTGATTCTTCAGTAACACCAAGTCAGAACCAGTCAGCTTCAATATGATTCAATCAATATGATTCAATCAATATGACTGATCTTGCAAAACAATAGCAACACCACCCAAGGAAACTTTGCCAAATTCTACCCCTTCTATTCTAACAACAAACCTGATTCTTTTACTTTCCCTCCCAGGGAATGTTCCATCCTAGGAGTCTTCACTGATTTAGTGCCAGTTGGTTGTGAAGTCTTTTGTTCATTTTGAATTGAATGTGATCTTCCTCTTGATGCATCTCCTTGTTTACTTTCCCCTTTGTGTCTAAGATCCTTGTTTCCCTTTGAGTGATCAATTTCTGTTGTGGTTTTCTTACAATCTTCTTTCAACTTGGATTTAGATGCAGTTTTCTGTCCATCACTCTGAGAGTCATCTAATTTAGGCACAGCTTTACATGCTTGGTCCATCCCTTGTTTGTTTACTTTTTTCTCCTCCCTAGGGAGACCATCAGCAATAGGTTTTGCAGAATCTACTTCTCCTTTAGGCTTAGCTTTCTTTTTCTTTGTTTTCTTTTCAGTATGTACTTTACTATCATTTTCTGAAAGATCAGAGTCAGAATCAGACAGGGCATAAAAGTTTCTCAGGTTCTCTACAGAGCTAAAGTTAACAGGGCGACCTCTTTTATCCACAGTATATTTCAGCTTGAATTTCTTGTCATGAAACATAGCTCGGAATCGTTTATCAATCTTCACTTTATAATCTTCTTCCGGTATTTCCCAGAATCTGGGATCCCTAGTAATACGGCTAAACCGTCCATCACGCAGTATTTCCTCTTGGGATGCCATTTTTGATGCTGCCGAAGACTTGAACAACTACAATATGAAAAACAAAACAAAACAAAACACTTTTCATTTTAAAGGTGATTAATATAACTTTAGATACATTGTTGAAAAAGTTTTAAAAATCTGAACCAAGTTAGATTTCTAACCTATACTTAACGTTTTTTTCTAAAAGCACATACATCAATTTGAAATGCATGAGTCACAAATAATCATATAACTACCACAGAGTTTGTCGAACACTTTAGCTTCTTCAGATCATAGATACACAGCAAAAAGACTGCACTGACTGCAGATACAGGCTAACCGATCTGTTATCAGCCTCGAACAGGACTTCAAACGGCTTCATTATAAGACAGGCTCCCTCCGGGAGCGCGGCCTCAAGGCGCCCGCAGTATCGCAGCGCTGCCCTGCCCTGCGCCGGGCACCCCGCGGCGGCGAGCCCCAGCGCTGGGGCGCTGCTCGCGCTGCCAGCCCGGGCGAGGGCCCTCATCCCGAGGCCCCCGCCCGCCGACGGCGGCGACCCCCTCCCCGCCCGGAGCCCCCCGACCGCGGCCTCCTCCTCACCTCTCCCTTACGCCTCACGCGGACGCCCACAACCACAATCCCCCACGCGCGGGCGCAGCACTTTCCGGCAGTGCAACGGCGGCCGTGACAGGACAAACTGCTCCCAACCAGTCACAGGACGCACGCGTGGCTTGGCTGGGGGAGGGCTGGTGGCCGAGCTGTGCGGGGCATGCGCGGGGGCAGGGACAGGCGGGGCGGCCTGGCTGCACTCGCTTCTGCAAGACCATGGTGGCCGCGGCCGTTGCGGGGGCGGCGGGAGCCCTGGGGGGCGCGGCGGCCGTTGGCGGGTGGGCGGTGCGAGCCCTGGGGGGCGCGGCGGCCGCTGGAGGGGGGGCAGCGCGAGCGCCGGGGCTTTGGGGTTGGGGCTGGGGTGGCAGTAGCCGCCGGCTCTGGGTGCCGTCGGGGCAAGCAGCGGCCGCCGCTTCTCCTCCCGATCCGTCGGGCGCGCTAAGCCCCTTCGACCGGCAGCTGAAGCGGAAGCAGAAGAACTGGGCGGCGCTGCAGCCGGAGCCCGCCAAGTGCGACTACCTGCGGGAGGAGGTGGGACGGCGGCGCGGGTGGCCCCCAGCGGGGCGGGGGAGGCCTTAGCAGGGGCCTGGGCGAGCGCGCGGGGCGCCGCTCGTCGCCGTGCCGCTGACTCTCGCCGGGTTTCCCCCCAGGTCGGTGGCAGAGTAGCGGACAGGGTGTTCGACATCACCAGGTGAGTCCCGCTGCGGGGGGAAGCGGGGTGCGCAGCAGGGCGGGGGCAGCGCCCTTCGCCTCCCCCCCCCCCCCCCCGCAGTTCCCAGCGGGCCTGGCCTTTTTTAAAAGAAACGTGGGTATGTGATCACCTCTCCGTGTGTTTTATCATAGTAATACTTCATGGAAGGATGCTCAGTGACGATCATGTGTTTAGTTAGAAAAGATGTTTGGAAGTTATTAGACAAAACATACTTTAAAACTTAAAATAATTTTTGAGTATACTTTATGATGCAAAATCTGTCTTTTAGAGCATTCCCTCTTGCTTTGGATGTTGGCTCTGGAAGAGGTTACATAGCTCAACATTTAACTAAGGTACTGTCTCCTGGTACTTTGGTGTTTTTTAAAATAAGTACATGTTTACCTTTGTGTTTTCAAATAGGATACTGTTATAACTTAAAACAGTCCTCCAGATCTTGATGAAGTAGCTTGTTCTTTCTCATATCAGTAGGTACAGTCCAAAGATGTGCAGAATCTGTTACCTTAAAATAATTTATATACCTGAAGATTAAACAAATAAGAACAGTAGTGCAAGTGAAGTTATCTGTTGTATGACAAATAACCTTCAGGCTTGATCTGGAAGATGCATGTTTTTTGATTAGTGTTTGTTGTCCTCAGTAAGTTGTTAGTGAGAAATAACATTGTGGAGCTTTTTAAAGTGGTGAACTTGCTCTTCAAGAACTGTGCTATGAATAAAGGTACTTCACTGGTTGTTAATGCACAGTTTATATCCAGCTGAACCTATCCCTAAAAATGCAGACTGTGTTTTTTATTACTACTTTTACTCCAACTATTCTCCCACGGAGAAATAGCTAAGTAATATTTTAGGAGAAAAACACCTGCTTTATGTAGTTACTTTTAGTATGTGTTATGAGTTTCTTTCTAACTTATCTTAAATATATGTAAGTGTTCCAAAAGGTGACTTAAATTGTTTTATAAACTAGTATAAGTGTTTGACAGACTTTCTTATTTCAGGAAACTGTTGAAAAACTTATTCAAGTAGATATTGCAGAGAATGCTTTAGTAAGTAGCTTTCTTAGTACTATTTGTCATGTTTCAATTGCACAATACAGAAAAGCAAAAGAAACAAGTTTCTGATGTTTTTATTCTAACCCAACATTAGAAAAATGCTATGGAAACTGAAATCCCTACGGTCAGTGTTGTAGCTGATGAGGAATTTCTTCCTTTCAAAGAAGATACATTTGATCTTGTTGTTAGCAGCTTAAGGTATGCATTTTTCATTTGTTTACACTTCAGTTTTTGAGTGAAGATGTTAAATGTTCTTTTCAGAGTAACTTCCCCCCCCCCCCAAAAAGGAAGAGAAATAGTCCATTAAACAGCAATAAGTACTACTGTACAAAATGCACTTGCAGAGTCATAAGTATACATCAGGAAGAAGTCCTGTACTGGTGG
Source organism: Apteryx rowi (assembly GCF_003343035.1). Lineage (NCBI taxonomy): Eukaryota > Metazoa > Chordata > Aves > Apterygiformes > Apterygidae > Apteryx > Apteryx rowi. The sequence goes on along the minus strand of NW_020447412.1, from coordinate 43,494 downwards.
TTCTTACTGGATTATTTTTTTCCTTGAAGACACACATAGCTTCTCTTTTTCCTGCATTTTGACTAATTAGTCTCCAGGAATTGCATCTCTTTGCTTTTTTAAAAAACTTAGCTATTTGTATAAATTTTGTATTTTATATTATATCATTGTGTTTTTATGTTGGCATTTCAGAACTTTTGCAACCTGAGAAACTTGTTTGTTACTTTGGCTTCTGAAACACACTTAGATGATTTAACAAGTATTTGCCTTTCCCCAAATTTTATTAAATATGTAATGTAATATAATACCCACACTTCTGGTATTTCAGTTTACATTGGGTGAATGACCTTCCTAGAGCTTTTAGAGAGGTAAGAAGCTGGTTTTTGGTACTAAATATCAACATTTACCATGATTTACATTCAGAGCTGTATGTATTTCCTGGACTTGTATGAATAAGAGGTACATAAATAACTCGTGTTGCACACAAGTATTTTTTGTAATAATTCTGGAAGTTTGAGTAATATCACTTGAGGAATATTTTTATTAATTTGCTTTCTCTGATAATTTTGGAATAAATGACTAAGAAACAAAAAATACATTTGTTTAATATTTTACAGTCTCAATAGGTGAGATCATGGTAACTAATGTAAACTGCAGCAATATCATTGATTTTTGCATTTACTAGTTGTTGTAGGATTTTCTAAATCAAACTGGTCCAAAACTAGTTTGTGGAACTTGCATTATTTTTATGTCCCAACTATTTGTTTTGAAATACAACTTCCATCAGAGTCATCTTCACTGAAACAAATTAAAGGCTTTTTGATTCTTAAAGAAGCAAGTATTTTTGGAGGAGCGAAAGCTGCAAATGTTACAAAAGTTTTGATTTTGGATTATTTCAACTCCTTCCTGCAGGTGAATTTTTTTCAAAGCAGCTGACTTTGGAGCAGGAGCAAGGAATATCTTACGCAGTTTGATATTTTTTTCCATCGTTTCAGATATGTCAGTTGTTGCAGTGCTATCCTATCTCCTGTTGGTAGGGACAGTAGTACCCAGCCATTATAAAATAATACAAGTGGAAGTCTGAATACTTCCAGAATTAAAAAAAGAAAAAAAATCTTGGAAATACTTTATTCTGTGTTTAGAAATTGAGTATTACATGGCCTGTCAAATATGTTTACCCCTGCAATAAAAATAACTCATATCATAATTTCTCCTGCAAAGGGAAGCTGTGGGTCTTGAATCATCTACATCTTGAATGCTCAATTCCTAATGTGGGACCGTTGGCTTTAAGTAATGGAAGTTGTCTCCAACTGCTAATTCTTTTTACCTACCAAATAAAGGCTTCTTTATTAGCATAGAAAAGGGTATCTTGATTAATAACTAATTAAAAACCAGTTTTAAAGATTTTCATGTTTCATATCACTAAGGCAAATTGTGTTTGAAGCTTTTGCTGTCTGATGAGCTTGGTTATGTAGTATGGCTCTTCTGGATGTCTGAGCAAGGGATCGCTGCCAATTCTTAACAAAAAGCAAACTTTGAATTTGTTGATGTCCTCACTAGGAAGGGAACAAGAACTTACTATACAAGAAAACTTGTTCTGTCAGCCTTGGAATTTGAGTGATTGTGTTGCTACTCTGTCCAGAAAAAAATACATGGGGGTAGACATACTAAGAATTGCATTGCTCTATTGTGCATTCAGAAGTGCAAAAATCAATACTATAAGGCCTCCGCTTGTCTTAAGCCATTCACGAAGTATTTTTGCTTCCCTCATCTAAGAAAGTAAAAGTAAACAAAAGCTATCTTACGCTACCTTTTTTCCAGAAGTAAATTAATGAAGGATATTGTTTTAAGAGACCTCCATTTTAAAAAAAATAGTTTTGCCCTAGATTTTTAACTGCACATTCTGTATTTTCTGGTTCTAAGTGTGCAATTTCTGTGGATTCATCCTTAAGAACAAATAGAGTCCCTCTTTTGACAGATTAGGTATCTTACTGTGTTACTAAAAGGTTTCACGCACCTTGCCTTGGGGATACAGCATTTAAAGGCCGGGTACTCCTGAGTCATGCATGCACAACAGTGACACTTTTGTATGTAGACATATAATTGGTTTGACTTTTGAAAATCACTGGGAGTTGGACTGATCCTTCAGTTTTAATTTGTGTTCTCAAGTTCTATTCAGTCGCATTTTTCTGCTCAAGTAATTTAAAAAAATGTATTTAGTGATATACATACGGAAAAATCTGTTAAAACTGTCGTAATGATTGCTTTTGAGTTGATCAAAAAGGAATCCCTAAGAACTTTGTAGTTAAATAGGCTTAATATTCAAAAATTTTGAAAGTTTCTATCTTCTGTATTGTAGATTCATCAAGTTCTTAAGCCAGATGGAGTATTCATTGGTGCAATGTTTGGAGGAGACACTCTGTATGAACTTCGCTGCTCTTTGCAGCTAGCAGAATTAGAGAGAGAAGGGGGATTTTCTCCTCATGTATCACCATTCACTGCTGTCTCTGACTTGGGGCATCTGCTGTCAAGAGCTGGCTTTAACACCCTGACTGTGGTAATTACAAATACAAGAACAATCAGACAGCTATCCAGAACATCAGAGCTGCTAGTAGATAAGAAATATTATTTGTGAATGCAGTGCTGCCTCACTTTGCATGTAGAGCACCTTGCTGAATAAATTTTTGAACTAGCCTCTGTTGGTCTTACTGTGATCAATGAAATCAGCTGAAGGGCATCTTTGGTTTGTGGTCCAGCAAAATTTGGATGGTCTCCTTGGAGAAGTGTGTCAGAGAAGGTTAGACCTACTGGAAAAGTCTTAAAACACTCTTGCTGCCTCTTCTGAGACCAAGATGAAAATAATGGCACTTCAATTAAAAACTGATTGCATTTGGGCTACTGAACAAAATTCCTTAAAAATATTGAGGCAGTTTTGTTTTGTTTTTGGAAAAATACGTGGTTTCAATATGAGTGACAGATGTACTCTAGTAGCTGCTCTGACAGTTGAAATAATGCTAGGGTTTTAGCTTGATGTGCTCTAAAATTAAGCTTTTGAATCCTTCTAGGACACTGATGAAATTCAGGTAAACTATCCAGGATTGTTTGAGGTTATGGAAGACTTGCAAGGCAAGTATATATACTTTTGGGGAACATAAGCATTTTCTGTATCAGTGAGGTAGACAGACACAGAAGAGTTCATGTTTCTTAACTCCAGATAAAGCTTATTGTAGCAATTCTTCTATTATCTCAAAGTACTTTTGTGCTAACAAATATGCATTATAGTTTTGTGAATTCTGTGCTCACATATTTGTAAACGTATATGTATTGATACTACCATAATGTGGTCATTCTTATGCCCAGATGAGGAGCCAGATACCTTTTCCTCCCTTTTAATTTTAATTTCTTCCTCCAAATTCATTTTTTTCTTAAGAAAGTATGACTTTTTTCCTGATTTCTTGTCAGGAGATTATGCCCATCAGCAAATCTGTTTTGGGAAGCAAAAGTCAAAAATTTGCTACTTTGTGGTCTGCTGTGAATGTTCTGCTTTTCTAGTACTCCTGTTCTTTGTGAGCCTGTTCTGTGTGAGCTGCTGAACAGTTCTGTAAGGGGAAACAGAAGCCTGTTTCCCACAGAGTGACTTTCTAGTCACTATGTTAGGCAGTGAGCCTGCCTAACTCACAGGCAGGAGATTCAGGACGCTATCTTGGAACAAGAATAATTGGACCCTCAAATTGGAGTCTGCTGAGGAAAGCAAGAGACTTAACTGAGATTCTTAACAACTGAGTTAGTGTTATGGTTGCGGTTGTCACAGATTGTAAAGTAATCGTTCACATACAGTTCAGTAGTTACTTACGGAGCAGTTCAGGGTGTCTCCTAGTTATGGATCAGCTGCTGCTGTTTAGGGCAGTTACTTAATGAAAATAAAACTCAGATGCAGAAAGTGATTAATGAGGATTGTCTAAGATTAAGTTTGCAGTTCTTCTATTTCTCATTAGAAGTCTTCTGGAATAATCTTTTTTTGATGCCCAACTGTTCAAAAAAATGTGCAGTATCAGCAGTGTCTCTGAATAAACACTTTGTACTTAGTGCTTTAAAAGAAGTTATACTAGAAATTCTAAATATCTGAAGATTCTGTTGCTAAAGAAGTAATAATCTGAAATTATTGCTAGCAATACAAACCATAGATTGCAAAGCACTGTTATCAAAAGGCTTTGTTGTTATAGGTAAGAAATTCTCCTGATTATCTGCTGTATGTTATGCTCCCTTCCAGTGAGATACTCAGAGGATTCTATACCTATTCTGGTTTAGTAAAAAATTGTGATTAGTGCATGAGACTTAACTCATGATATATGCTATATCTTCTTTTTCTCAAAGCTAAAACATATTTTTAGGTATGGGGGAGAGTAACTGCTCTTGGAATAGAAAACCTCTGCTACACAGAGAGACGATATTGGCAGCTGCAGCAATATACCAAGGTAAGTATTTAATAGGTAACATGTTAACCTGAAATGACTAGAAGAACATATATTTCATGTTTTGTTTTTGTTTTTTAATTTGACCTCTGCGTAAAACACTTTAGAACTAAATAACATAATACAGACATTTTTAACTTTTGTTATAATGACAGGATTTGAACTATGTTGATACACCCATATGGGATATTTTTATTGTCCCAAATCTTTCACCAAGAGTCATTATGATGACGAATATGTCATACTTAGTTCTAATGTTCTGTGAACTAATTAGTTCTTAGAATTAATGTTCTGTGTACCTTTTCGCTCCCTCCCTACCATAACAGAAATGTATGGAAATAGTGATGGCTCAGTCCCTGCCACATTTCAGATATACTACATGATAGGCTGGAAATTCCATGAATCACAGGTAATGTGAAGCTGAACTATTGCTAAATGCTTAGACTTTCTTGATTACTATTTTCTGTTTGAAAGTATGTTCATTTTAAATGACTGACACTTCTGAAGTATTTTTTTTTACAAATTATTTTAACTTAAAACATTAGCACTATTTTTTTCTTCTTATAGGCAAGACCAGCCCAGAGGGGTTCTGCAACAGTTTCACTTGGAGATCTGGCAAAAATAAATGGACTTCTTTCAAGAAGAAAAAAATAGTTGTTCATCAAAAACAATAGTTATTTAGGAGCTCTCATAAAACTTCTCATTGTTGATGGTCACCACTTGGGCTGCTTCTGTTATGACACCTCAAAGTGGTAATAATCTGCGTGCAGCAGGGTGTTTTTTTCCTTTTTTTCCTCTCTGCCTATGCTACAGCATTAGCGGTGTTTTTAAAAATAAAATAAAAAGGGTTCACGAATGTGTCTAGAGAAACATTTTAGCAGTACTCTAACTGAACAAATGCTCTCCCAGCTTTTGACAAATCACTATTCTCAAATGTAATGCGTTTTCCAGCATTTCAGTACCACCAACTGCTCCAGAGGGGGTGACATTTTGCAAGTGTGAGTATATGCCACACTCCATTATACCTCTAGAGCAGGAAAAACAAACAGAAAACATCTTTCTGCTGAAAGATGTGTTGTATTCTATGGTAAGTATTTTTCATCCCACGTTTAACAGAACTCAAATCAACATATTCTGAAGAATCTAATGCCAGTCCCTGACATGCCATACTGTTGGCTAGTTCCTCTTACGTCCTTGCAGCTGTCATGTCATGTGTTCATTGCCCTCCATACTCCTACCTCTTAAACAAAACCATCACACCTTTCTCTGCCTCTCTTACTCTCTTCAGTTTCAAATATGCCCCTCTCTCTGGGTTGTAACACCCCTTACAGCCTATCCTTGGTTTTCAAGGAGGATTACTGCTCTCTTCTAAGAAAAATGAAAGATGTGCTTCGTCCCCCTGATTAATTATGGATTCAGCTTATATATAAACAAGAAAAGGACAGAAAGTTCCTTCACTGAGTATCAGGATGTGTTGTATATTCTCCTCTCTCAATTTCTTATTCAAAATCAAAGCCTAGTAGATGATGAAAATAAGCTCTTAAATTCATCCTTTAGCCAGCTAAATACTTAAAGAATAATTCCTTTCTGAAAGGCATTTCCATTATTTTAAGAATTTAATAGTTAAGAAGTAGAAGGTAACTTAACGTGCACTAGGTTTTGAGAGGTAACAGAATAATCCTTAACAAGATTCTTGCTGCTACCTGCCTTCCCAATTTTGACTGTGCCATGTGATTCTATCAAACTCCCCATACTAGATTAATTTCTTAAACAGGCCAGGAAAAGCTTTCTTTTACACTATTGATACCGCCTTGCTGTTGATCCCTATTGATATGCATTGATCGCTTTCTGTCTCCAGCCCATTTTGCTAGCTGATGACATCGACCGATACTGACACTAATACCTCCTGATATTGAGGGGCATCAATGCCTGCCCGTTGCCAAACCCATCCATAGGCATTGATATCAATAGGTATCAATAACTATCACTATCAATGCCTATCACAAGGCATCAATACCTCTCCATCTCCAGAGCCATTGCTGCTTTTCCCTCTTGGGCTTATGTTGCTCTCAGCAGGCACTGATGACTCTCAACATTGACCGTTTACAACATTGACAGTCCTCCAGGAGTAGCCATTTCCATATGTGACACCTCGGAACAACATCCACGCATCTCGATCCCTATCCACAGGCATCGATATCTCTCGGTGGTGATTCCTATCGAGATGCATCGATTGCTTCTGGTCTCAGGCCCATTTTGCTAGCCAATGGCGTTGACTGATTGTCGCGTGAAAGGGAGGGACGGAAGGCCCTTCCTTATCTTTATAATTTAYGTTTGCCTGCCAGAGCCCCCCTGTTTGAGGACTTTCCCTGGGTCAGTTTCGCAAAGTAAAAAGAATCTTTGTAATTTACATTTGCCTGCCAGAGCCCCCCGGTTTGAGGACTTTCCTTGAGACAGTTTCGCAAAGTAAAAAGAACAAGATTTTATTAAAGCGACAGATACAACAGGTTTGGAATTGCCGTTGATAAATGCACTTGCTGCTACAAATTTTCTTTCTATGAGCTCAAACTAACAATTAAGTGCTTTCAATAATAATATATTTTCCCGGGTAACGTCCAACGTTTGTCGGAGGCGCAAGTCTTACCAAAGAGGCGTCCCTGTTTGGGGGAGGGGAGAAGGAGACTTGCTCGTCAGCAATCTCCAGTGAACAGGTCGGGGGTTCAATTTTCTTCCCTTCCAAAAACTTTAGTGAACTATCCTCTGTTTTATAGTTGCTGAAGGTGGGATGTGGAAGTGCAGCAGACATACTTCATTGGCCAGATTGCCATTTGCGTGGTTGTTGGGGGTATGCCCCCCTTATTTACATATCATTATGCAGCAAAGRGCRTGATTTTTAATATGGTAAGCAGGGATAATGAGGCTGGGGGTACTATAGGTCAACAGTTAGTTAGTCTGTGAGCAGCAATTATTTTTTGGGATGCAACCCTTTGTGGTCAGGGGCGGACCGTGACACCTCCGTATCCCTCCCTCCTCCGCCGTGCAGCTGGAACAAACTGTCTGGCCTTCACCAGCTAGTTCGTTATTCATGTTGCAAAAGGGTGGTGTGCTTTGGCTGCCACGTACTGTTTTTCCTGTGTGCCCCCTTATCTTTCTCCCTGAATTCTCTCTTGTTCCCACACTGATACTGACATCAATACCTCCCGATATCGAGGGCCATCAATGCCTGCCCATTGCCAAAACCATCCGTACATAAGCATCAATATTGATAGCTGTCAAGAGGCATCAATACCTCACTGTCTCCAAAGTCATCGCTACCTTTCCCTCTCGGACCCATGTTTCTCTCAGCAGGCACCGATGACTACCAACATTGACCATTCACAACATCGACACGCCTCCAGGAGTAGCCTTCTCCATACGTGATGCCTTGGAACAACATCCACGGATATCAATCCGTATCCACAGCCATCGATACCTGTCTCAAGATCGATACCTCTCGGTAGCCAACCTTATTGAGACGCATTGATACCTCTCCAGCGCCACACGCGTTGTTTGCTTTCTGTCTCCAACCCATTTTGCTAGCCAATGGCATTGACCAATACTGGCATCAATGCCTGCCCATTGCCAAAAACATTGATAGTTATCGATACCTATCAATATCGATGCCTCTTGAGAGGCAGAGAACAAGTGGTTTTGGGACCTATCGATAGGGTTTGATATCAATATAGAACACTATCAATAGGTCTGGAATTGGACAGGCATCAATGCCGCTCGAGATGGAGAGCAATCAATGTCAATCCTCTTTGATGGCTCCCAAGAGCAAGATCAGCCTGAGAGCAAAAGCCACAGATGGCTGTCGAGAGCAAGAGGTATCAATGGCTACCAGCAGGAATCGACCTCGACAGTTCCCGATAACTATTGGCACCTAGTGCTATGGATCCCGGTAAGGAGGTATGGAAATCAACATCGATCGCTTTCCATTTCAGGGGGCATTGATGCCTGTCCAGTTCCAGACTTATCGATAGGGTTCCATATTGATACCGATATCAAATCCTATGGATAGGCCCCAAAACTGCTCGTTCTCCACAGGCAGACATACCTTTTGCTCTGGGGCCAATCTTTCTGTCAGGAGGCACCACTCAGGAAATGCAGTGCTGCATCAAGACTGCTCCCAGGGTAATATTTTCGACACAGCTAGGAATGGGAAATATGTGGGTGGTGGTTCTGGCCCAGCTGACATGTATAGTAGTGTTGGGGTTCCAGCTGGGTTGGAAGAGAGAGGGGAAAGCGTCAAGGTGCATGTGGAGTGGGGCTACAGAGGGCATGCATAAGGGTATGCTGGTCTGCAACAAGACTGCTCCCAGGGAAAAATTTTGATTAGAGTGAGGAATGGGGCACATGGGCGATGTTTAGGGCCACGCCTGACATTAGACTGAGGGTTAGGGTTAAGTTTATGCTTAAGGTTGGGGTTAGGAGAGTGAGGAAGCATCAAGGAGCATGTGGAATGGGGCTGCAGAGGGCATGCCAAGGGAAATGCTGGTCTGCACCATGACTGCTCCCAGAGCAACTTTTTCATTAGGGCCAGGAAGAGGGCTGCTGCAGTCTAATTCGATGCTTGATTTGGGGTTTAGTTGAAGGGTTAGTGGTAGATTTAGTGGTAGGGTAGGAGACCGAGCAAACATTGAGGTGCATGTGGAGTGGGGCGTGCGTAACAAAATGCTGGTTTGCAGCAAGAGTGCTCCCAGGGTAAAATGTTTGGTAGGGCCAGAATGGGGAACATGTGGGTAGTGGTTTGGGCACAGCTGACATGTATAGCAGTGTTGGGGTTTGGGCTGGGTTGGAAGAGAGAAGGGAAAGCGTCAAGGAGCATGTGGAGTGGGGCTGCAGAGGGCATGCCTCAGGAAATGCTGGTCTGCACCGAGACTGTTCCCAGGGTAATATTTTAGTTAGGTTCGGGAATTGGGAATATGGGCAATTTTTCCTGCACGCCTGATATTAGACTGGGGGTTAGTGTTAGGTATCGGCTAAGGGGTAGGCCTAGGAGAGCAAGGAAGCGTCGAGGTGCATGTGGAGCGGGGCTGCAGAGGGCATGCCTAAGGGTATGCAGGGCTGCACCATGACTGCTCCCGGGGTAATATTTTAGTTAGGGACAGGAATGGAGAACATGTGGGTGGTGGTTCTGGCCCAGCTGACATGTATAGTAGTGTTGGGCTTCAAGGTGGGTTGGAAGAGAGAGGGAAACCTCGAGGCGCATGTGGAGTGGGGCTGCAGAGGGCATGCCTCAGGAAAGGCTGGTCTGCACCAAGCCTGCTCCCAGGGCAACTTTTTCATTAGGGCCAGGAAGAGGGCTGCTGCGGTCTACTTCAAACGGCGCTTGATTGTGGGTCTAAATTCAGGGTTAGTGTTAGGGTTAGAAGAGCAAGCAAGCGTTGAGGTGCATGTGGAGTGGGGCATGCCTAAGGAAATGCTGGTCTGAACATACACTGATGCCAGGGTAATATTTTCTTTTGGGGCCAGGAATGGGGCACGTGGGCGGTGGTTCTGGCCCGGTTGGTATGTATAGTAGTGTTGGGTTTCGGGGTGGGTTGGAAGAGAGAGGGAAACCTCGAGGCGCATGTGGAGTGGGGCTGCAGAGGGCATGCCTCAGGAAAGGCTGGTCAGCACCAAGACTGCTCCCAGGATAATATTTTCAATAGGGCCAGGAATGGAGAATATGTGGGTGATGGTTCTGGCCCAGCTGACATTAATGTTATTGTTGGGGTGAGGAGTGGTTTGGAAGAGAGAGGGGAAAGTGTTGATGTGCATGCGGAGTGGGGCTGCAGAGGGCATGCCTCAGGAAAGGCTGGTCAGCACCAAGCCTGCTCCCAGAGTAATATTGTTGATAGGGCCAGGAATGGGGAATAGGTGAGTGGTGGTTCAGGGTTGCCTGCCGTGCGGGGGCTGCCGGGGCCTTGCAGTGGTTCCCGCAGCCGCCAGGCGGCGCCGCCGTGCGGGGGCTGCCTGGGCCTTGCAGTGCTCCCCGCGGCCGCCCTGCGGCTCCGCCGTGCACTGGTGAGAGCTGTGGCCAGCGCTGAGGGGCGGCCCCGGGCGGGGCGGGAGTGGCGGTAGCAGCTGCAGTGGGAGCAGGTACTGGTGAGGGCAGGAGCCAGGGGCATCCCTGGGAGGCTCCAGTTCAGGGACACGGGTAGAACCAGGATGGCCCGGGTCTGTCTGTGGGGCAGAGGGGGGCGGAGGCCTGGCCTGGGTGGCCCCCGCCAGGGCTGGGGGGAGCTGCGGCCGTTGGGAGCGCCAGGCCGGGCTGGGCTGGGGAGGGGTTGGGGCCGGTCCGGTGTGGGCAGAGCCCCGGGGTGGCCAGCAACGGGGCCAGTGCTGCCTGGGGTCTGGAGGAGCAGACGAGGCTGGGGTGGCAGGGCCAGGCACAGCCCCAGGGCAGGGGGACTCTCCGACATCCCTGGGAGCCTGTCCGTGTGCGGGGCTGCCCCAGTGAGGCTTGGGCCAGCCCCACTACCTCCCTCCACCCCAAAACAACCCCTCCTGGACTCTGCTTTGGGCATGACAACCAACAAAATCACCTCTGTTTCCAAGTCCCAAAACTGCAGGACTTAGTCTCTGTTTCTGACTTAGCCTCTGTTTTCAGCCACGGAAAGAGCCAATGGAGCTTCCGTTTGTGGCTGCCAAAATGCAGGCCTCATTCACCTATTCTTGTGCTTGAAAACAGGGACTAAGCTTCCATTTCTGCCCCCCAAAATGTAGGATGTAGCCTCTGTTTTTAGTCCCCAAAACAGTCAACTTTGCCTCCATTTTCAAGTCCCCAAAATGCATGACTCAGTATCTGTTTCTGGACACAAAAGCAGAAGGCTTCGTCTCCATTTTGAGTAGTAAAAACAGCCAACTTAAGCCTCCAGTTCAGGCCCCAAAACCATAGGCCTTAGTCACTGTTTGCAACCACAGAAGCAGCCAACTAAAAGCCCCTCTTTCTGGCCCCAAAATGCAGGACTTCTTAGCCTGTTTTCAGACACAGCTTCAGGCTCCCAGCTTGGGGCACTTGCACAGCCAGCCTGCTCTTTTGGGCTCCTCGCACAGTGACGCGCACAGCCCCTGCGCACCTCCATGCTGCTGCCCACAGCTGCAGAAGCAGCAACGCTCACCTCTTCCTCCTCACAGCCCTGCCAGTTCCTGCCCGCGGAGCAGAAGAGCGGGTAAACGGCAGCACAGAGCTGGGCTGCCTCCAGGCGAGGGAAGGCGCATTTCTCCCACTCGTGGAAGTATGTGCTTATCCCTGTGCACCACTGCCCCACAACTGCAGCACCACAAGGGAAACAGGATCGCATCCAAGTCTCTGACCGGCAGGAGACCTTGCACTGGCCCCCAGGCCTGCTTTAAGCCCAGGCCAGGCTCACCAGGGCTCAGGTTGGGAGGAGATCTGTCTCAGGGACGTGTTGTGCCATGGTCTGAGATGCCTGGGTTGAAATGCTGCTTTGTTTCTCCCCTCTTCCGCCCCCGGCACACCTTTTCCTCCACACAGCCTTGCTTCCCTCCACCATTGTCCACTGCAGCCCCTGCCTTTTCCTTCTGAAATGTTTGCCCCTCGGCACAAGCTTGGAGGTTTTGGCAATTCTTTCCTGTGCTCTCCCTTTAAGCCCACAAACACAAAATGAGGCTGCCCTGGGGGAAGGGGGGGGGGCAAAAAAACCGACAGAGCTCAGCCAAAGGCAGGTAAAACCAGGAGGTAAGCATGGGAGCAGAGGCTGGGAAGGGACCCAGGAGCTCCTCAGGGCAGCTGCACTGAGCACCAGCCCAGCCTGCCCACAGACACCCCTGGCGGCACCCACTGCTCCTGCATGTTCAGGGCAGTTTGGGGCTGTGGAGGCTGGAGCTTGCCCTGGGCTCAGCCCTGCCGTGCCCGCCCCAAGACCTCAGCGAGGCACGCAGGGCCACCCTGGCCCTTTCCCCTCGCCGTGGGCCCTGGCCACAGTGCCAACACTCACTGCTGCAGACGGCGCGCCAGCACCCGGCCGCTCCCCACCTCGCTTAGCACACCATGCAGGTCCGACAGTGTCATTTCCATGAAGGGCACACACTGCAGGGCTGCAGAGAGGGCAGGGGCAGTGGGGCAGAGGGTGGCCATGGTCAGCCAGAGCTGCCGTGGTCCGCAGGCTCCGTCCCCTGGCAGTGCTGCCAGGCCAGGGCCAGGGCTGCAGGGCCACGGGGCCGTGCCAGAGGGCAGGGGGACGGGAGAGCTGCCACAGCACTGGGGGCGGCCCCAGCGCGGGGAGGGCTCCTGCCAGGGCACCTGTGTGCCGGCCGCCTTCCCCCAGGGGCACGGGGAAGTCCTGGGGCACGGGGAGGATGGCGTGGGGCAGAGTCCAGCGTGTTTGGTGTCTGGCAGGCTCCCTGCAGCCCAGCTCAGCCCAGCCCGTTTTGGGCAGGGGCAGTTATCCTGTCTCCTGCCTGTCACCCACTGTAACCCAGAGCAGCAGGCCAGGGGGGCTGTACCGTAGCAGGTGGTGAGGTTGCACAGGGTGATGAGGACAAACTCCTTGGACATCTCCTCCAGGGCCTTCAGGTGGCCCTGGAGTGCGGACACCATGTCGTGCAAGTGGGAACAGGCCAGCGCCACCAGGACATCACTAGCTGCCGTCCCCACGGCAGCCATCATCCCCTAAAAGACAGCAGTTTGCGCGTGCCAGGAGCGCAACTGGCCATCTCCCGCGGCTTGGCCTCCAGGCAGGACAAGGAACTGGTAACTTGACTCCAACTGTCCCTTGCTCAGAAACAGCCCTGCGGCCGCCTCTCTGCACAGCTCCAGGTCACCGGCCCAACCCCCGCACGATGATGTGTCCCAAAGCCTCTCCGTAGGACGGCCGTGCTGGGTGCAGGCATCCAGGGTCACCCTCAGAGAGAACAAGCTCACCTGGGATGCTTGCAGGTCCTCGGATGCCACCGCTGTCACTCTGTCCACAACAGAGCTCTGCAGGCAGCTCTTGTCGCCCCACAAGACGCTCTCCAGCTCGCGGTAAGTCTCCACTCGGCTGTCCTGGGGACACACTGCACATGGTGACGCTGGGATGGGCCGCCCCCGCAGCAGCTCTGGCACGCCAATGCCGCAGATGAGCTGCTGGCACTGCTCAGCACAGCCATCGGAAACAGGCAAGAACGCTGCGCTGGGATTTCCTGACCCAAACCCTAACCCTAACCCCAGGGATGCTGCCACCTCCTGCAGGAAAGGAGGGCATGTGGTAGCGTCCACCCCGTGCCACCGGTAGGATCAGTATTTTGGGACAAAGCGCAGCAGGAGAGCAGAGGTACTGTGGGGCAAGAGCAGCCCGCGGCACCCGGGGAGGTGGGGGTGCTGCGGGGAGCCCTCGAACCCCCACACAGTCCCATGGGACACCCCCGCCTCACCTCAGCATCTTGCAACTGGTCCAACAGAGAAGTCACGATGGCGGCAAAGGTAGTGATGGCCACAGGGATGGACCCAGCCACCCTGCTGCCATCCTCACCACGTGCAGGTCCAGACTGGGGACGTACACAAGTGAAGAAACCTGGAAGGAAAGCAGTGGAGGGTTTGCATCGCTCTGGCAGCCGCGGGGGTTGGCCCTGAGTCAGGGCAAATGTCTCCTCAGGTGGAGCACGGAATGACAGCAGAGGCTGGTGGAGCTGGCTCTGCACAGCCTGGAGAAGAGCAACCTGGGGGCAGCTTGGTGCTGGCCCTAAGCGTGTGACCCCAGCTCTCCCCGAGCCGGGAACGCGGGTGCCGGCAGCTCCCCTTCACCCCCACCGAGCGTGTTGGCAGGCGGGGCACCAAGCGTGGTGCCAGCCCCCACCTCGGAGCACTCACAGCACCCCCATTGCGGCAGGACTCCCTGCACGGATGTGCTGCTCCACCAGCACCTCCTCCAGGGGGAGCCGCAAGCCACTGGGCCAGCTCTGGCCCTGGGAGGGAGCAGGGACCCCATGGGGACCACTGTGAACTGCAGGGGCCACTGTGACCCACGGGGGGCCCCAACGCCCCACAGAGGGCTGCTGGCAACATGGGGCCAGGGGGTGGGAGGGGGCCAGGCAAGGCTGCAGCAGGGAACCCCCCACGCCCTGAATGTGGCACTACCCCAGGCTGCAATGCTCATGGTTCCTCATCGGCCTCCAGCTATTTTGAGCGGTGACTGTCTCCAAAGGCCAGTCCCCCTCAGTTCCCCCTTCCGGGAACCCAAGGGGAAGGGGGCTCAGAGGGTTCCCAGGGGCTTTCACCTGGTTTCCTCCAAATAGGAGGTTGCCACAGACACACAGCCCACGCCTGTGCCTGTGTGTACCCTTCCCTCTGTCTCTTCTGAGGACTTTTGCTCCCTTTCCTCCAGCCAGAACAGAACTGGGCAGAAACCCCAAACCCATCACTGTCCCAGCTGTGGCCTGAAACCGATGACACAGGAAGGAGAGAGACCTGGGCCAGAGCCTGAAGGAAAATCTAATAAGTTCCTGCTATGTCCCAGGGGCAATTGCTTCAGCAGAGAGGCTCCGGGAGTCATGCACTGCTTACACAAGCACCGGGTCATTCGGCTGCCTAGGAAGCCTCACTGGCACCCGGAGCCTGATGGCATCAGGCCACAGGCTGCCAGGTCACACAGGCTGCAAAGCTGCTCTCCAGTTCCCTGGCCGGCTGAGAACAAAAGCATTTTTTTAAATGTAGCAGTACTAATTCATTACAACATTGTGGAATAAAAGCCCAAAATTGCATGGCCGAGGTATACTGCAAGAGCATTGATGAAATGACCCAAAGAAGGTGCAGGGGGGTAGACGCGCTTCACACAGAGCAGGGTTGTTGCAGGCTTTGTATGCTCACCACCACCAGCTTTACTCGAGCCACTAGTTACGACCCATCTCAAGCAAAGTGGGCTTCAGTTTGGTTGCCCCTGTCCACCCACAACTCAGGCTAAAACCAGTGCCCCTGCAGTGTCAGCCCTGAACCCAACCGCAGCAAGCACAGTTGTAGCTCTGGAGCTATCGCCCTTTGCTGCTGCACTGGAGAGGTGTCACACTGCATTGATGCAGGGTAAGAACTTACACAGAGGGGAACTGTATGGAAGAGACCCCCTGGACTGGGCATCCCTTTTCGGGGATTGTGTCTTCATTTGTTTTTTTCCCATTTACAGGATATCGTACATCGGTTGGATACAAAATCCACTACTGTTTGTCTGAGGGGGTCTGCTTGTAGAGTGAAATTTTGAACAGGAAGGCATCGGCCACTTTAGGTTATCTCCTAAGAATAGCTCTGCCCATCTGAAAAGAGCACCTCTTCTGAATTGCATCACTCTTCCAAAGAGCTTTGAGCAAACCACCAGTGACCCAGCAACTGCCAGCTCCCGCTCCCACCCCCTCAGTAAACACTGCTGCAGACAAAAGCCCTAAACATAAAAAGAAAAGCAAAGGAAAAGAGGACAGGGAAAGCGCACTAGGGATGGATCTCAGAGCAAGGAGAAAGACTGACTGGCGCTTAGTCAGGATCCTGCCTGGAGACACCAGGCAGCACGTTAGGGCCTTCTGCGCATGGTGAAAATTAAGATGCTTTCATCTTCCTGAGCACCGCAGACAGAAATGGCAGGAGACCTGCTGTCATACCCCTTCTCCCAGGAACTGGATAAAAGAATACTGTATTGTTAAGCTTCTGTGCAACTGGACTAAATCCTTCAAGCAGGAACCTGGGGAGAAGGCTGTGCCTCGAGCGTCAGACCCTGACAAAGTGTGTGTGGGGTCTCCAGTTTGGGAAGCCATGTGGCCTAACAGAGGATTGCTCGGGGCTGTGGGGAGCTGGAGGCTCCCTTGGCCACCCTGATCAGCGGTAGGAGCCTCAGCTGCACCACAGGGCCTCAGTGCTCTCGTTCTGCATGGTGGGCACATCATGTGACAGTGTGATATGTGCTAATTTGTTGCATCAAAGTGAGAAACAGCCTTGGGAACATCTTGTATTGTGGTACGTACTAATTTGTTACATCAGCGAGAAACAGCCTTGGGAACATCTGTGGGAACATCCTACAGCCTGTGGTGGGGGGCATGTACTCCGCCTGAGAAAACTGAGTTGAGCTAGCGAAGCGGCAATGTTAGTTTAGATAGCCTAATATGGCACACAATGCAGAGGAAGACTCCAGCCTTCATCCCCACGACCACCAGAGGGCTGAAGAAGACCCCCTAGCAACAGCCGGCGCAACCGCAGAAGTTACAGGAGGTGCCCCGTATACCCGGAACTGGAATCGCATATAAGGAGACTGTGAGGGGGGGTTGTGCGCGCCATTGGTGGAGCAGGAGACTCCCCCCGGCCGCCCAGCGCTGTTTTGCTTACTTGTGACTTGCTCAATTATTAAACTGGAATTTATGCAACCCGGCCCCAGTGGCTGTCAATTTGTCACGTTTACCTATAACAACAGGAGAGCTGGATATTTATGCTTGTAATGAGGTCCGAGTACGAGCACTGCACCAGACAGCCTCCTGCCAGACAGCAGCACTGGCTATGTGCACCTTGAACCACTGGGTATGAAGCAGCTTGAGATGTTTCCCAGCTGTCCCTGAGACACCTCTGGTTTTCCACAGGTTTATTAAAAAGCATGGCTTTTTGGCATTCCGACATCTACTCTTACAAAAGGCGCTGCAGGGAGAGCAGCCAGCCTACAGAGGCCATCCCCGGGCTGCAGGGATCATCCAGCAACAGCAGAGCAACTGCCCCATTGCTCAAAGGGGCCTTGCTGGAGGACACGCAGGGCATGAAGGGGACTGGCAGCCCCCAGCTGCCCTTTTGCAAAGCTCTCTGCCCTGGGCGGAGCAAGCCCGGGCAGGTGGAGCAGGCATTTGTGAGAGACTAGTCTTCCCTTAAAGGAAAAAACACAAAAACACAACAACAAAACTAACTGCTTGCTGGGTCACGCAATCTGAGTCCAGGAGGCCTGACACAAATTGGACAAGGCAGTAGGTCTGAGCTCTTGTTCAAACTTGTTGAATAGGAGAAAGGGAATATGGTTCTTTAGGAAACCCCCTTTAGGAAACTCCTTTAGGAAAGGAAAGATCCTTTCATAGGGGTTTTGCAAACACTCATTCGCAAGGCTGTCTGGTGACTGAGAATTGCATGCCAAGCCTGGGAAGCAGAAGGAAAAGGAATGCTGCATGACAGGCACTGTTGAACCTTGGGGACTCAGGAGGATGAAGCCTTTGTGTGGGACGTTTCAGCAGCAGGAAGGACAGGGGAAAAAGGCTCAAGTGCCTTTGACAAGGAGGGTTTTCCTGAGACCTATATGGAACAGTCATAGTCTAATATGCCTCACTGTCATTTGAAAGGAAGTGAAACATGCCATTACTTTTAAGAAGAGAGGAAGAAGCAGACTTTCTGTGTTTGTTCTGTAGCTCCACAGGGGATGGGCTGAGCCTGTCCCTGCAGAGCACAGTGCTGGGAGCAGGTTGTGGAGCTTAGGAAGAGATTTGGAGGCTTGTCTCATCCCTGCTGCTGCCTGGGCCGTCCGTGGTGGCTGCTCTCACCCAGCTGCCCTGGTCCTTGCTCTGCGCTGTGGCCATGATGGTGAGGAGCTCTCTGGCACAGGACTCGTCCCTCGCAAAGCATTACAGTGCCTGGCACAAAGGGGCCCTGGATTTAACTACAGCCTCTTCAAGCAAAGGGAGGAAATGTTAATCCACTCTTTTTTACTTTCCACCTGTCTTTTTAAGGTCTTCAAATCCCCAGTGAGGGCTTTGACACAGGAGTTTACCTGTGTCTAAGGATGTCAGATCGCTGTTTTGGTGCTTTTCAAAAGTTATAGGTTTTAAAGGGAGAAGAAAAGCCAGGGCAGCGAGGCCTTCTCAGGAGTAAAACATTTCAACTGTTTGCCCTTTCTGCTGAGATAGTGTTATGGGTTGTTTTCTGAGGTGTCTCACTCCCATGAGTAGGTGACCTTGTAGTGTTTTGCACTGAATTTTGAGGTGCAACTGCCTAGTGACCCTTGAAACTACCATCTCTCATCTTCCCAAAAGAAGGATGGTGGCAGTGGGGAGAAGAAGTGGTATTTGATGTAAAACAATGGAGCGACTTGCAACAAGAAAGTGGCACAGCAAATTTTCTTCCTTACTCTGGACACAATTTACCAAGAAAGCTAAGTAAGCAAATGAAGAGGGAATCACTCAAGAGTCTGATTCTCAATTGCATTCAGCTGCCTTTGCACCACTGTGCTGCTCCCTTGCCAAGCATGAAGTGATTAACCCTAGGGTTCAGACCCACGGGGGTACTATGAGAGGGACCGTGTGGAGGTGAGAATAAACCCCAGTGCTTTGGGGTTTATTCCTCCCCTGTGCTCAGTCTGGGCATGTGAGGGGTAGAGCTTGACTAGTTCCCTGTCAATGAGAGTGGGAAGGCACCCACTGAGTTTGAAGGAAACTCAGCAGAACTTTTGTGGCTCATCTTCTCAGCAAAGGAAAATAATTCCTGGTGGTGTTTCCACAGTCTCTTGTAGCTGAACTGAAGAGCAGCTCAAAGGAGAAGCTCTTGATTCCATGCAGTGTAGCCCCAACCTTCTCTGTACAATGTTGTCTGATCTTTTTATGGGAAAAGCTACTTCATGACATGGCAATACTCTGAGTTCATCAGGTTGTACCTTGAGACAGCTTTTCCTGTGTTCTCTTTTCTGTTCACCTTTGAATTTCTCCGATTGCTTGATTTTCATGCTCTTATCAAATTTTCAGCAGACAGATGTGCACAGCAGTTTGAAGAGGGCTGCCCCACAGAAAATCAGTTTGAAAACTGCTGTTCAACTTAGTCACTATTTTCTTTTACACCCTCTTATTTGATTTTTTGAAGTATAATATATAAAGTATGCTTGAATGTCTTACACTTGCTTGGAGAACCTTTCCCTCAGCCAGCAACATCAATGGTGAGGACCAGGACTAGGATGTGAGATGGGGGGAGCCCACCAGTCGGTGAAATGTGATGCGTTGCCCATGCAGTGATTGAGGAGCAGGAATTCATGCCAGCTCTTCTCGCAGTGATTTTTAAGGATTTTTCAGGAGCACAGAGAAGAGCCTGCTCTCCAGCAGGCAATTGACATGCTCTGTGACCTTGCATTCTTAAGGATCATATTTTGCCCTCGAGCAGCTGAGGTTTCCCTTTCTTTCAGAAGGAGCTCAGCCCATGAGTCAAGGTGAAATTCAGTTGTGAGCTGTCTCGTAAAAGTGTCTGGGGAGAACTTTTATCCTGTCCTCAGGTGGCCTTTGTGGCAGTGGAGGGGGAGGATATATTCCCTTTGCACGGGTGCCATCAAATGTCTGAATTCTTCACCCACCTGAGAGGCAGTTTAAAGAGGGTGCACGGTGAATGTGGGTTACAGTATTTGGCCCATTCAGAAGCTTTGTGATTATTGGCAGTGGTGCAGTCTGGCTGGTCCTTGTGGGGTTAGTATCTGCCCCTGATTTACTGTCTTGTATTCTTCTGCTTTTCCTGACTGCTGCCTGTGTCCTTGACCTCTGTGCAAGAGAGAGATCGGGCAGCTTCTTGCAATGAAGGCTGGGACACTCTGTCAGTGGTCTGGTAAGGTGCTACAGAGGCACGTCCTCACCCAGAGGGGCCTTGCCTTTGTCTCTGCCTTCTTCACGCCACTCTGCAAGCCCTTGTGTCCATCACAGCCAGAATCTCCAGCACTGTAGTCTGAAAGGCTACCTGAATATCACCTTGTTGCACTAAAATTGCATTTTCTTTTTTTTAGTCACTGGCAAGTGAATGGCTGGGGTGGCTGTTCAGTGCTATTCAAACTCTGTGAGGTATCTACTGTTAATCCCATTTCTGTGGCATGCTCTTCTTGCAAGGTTTATGCAGTCTGCTCATGTGCAAGTCAGAGGATTCTTTGTTCCTGGGAGTGAGAGGCAGCCTTGGATAGGTGGTTCTCAGACTCGTTCTTAGGCCTGTTAAGGACAAGCTCCAATGTACACGTGCTCTGCAAATTGCTTGTGCATCAAATGAACCCTTATTATAGGCAGGTACATAGTCAGGTACCCTGGCACAAAAAGTGTATAGTATACTTCTTTTTTTATGCGAGTGCATAAAAAGAAACAGGGGTTTGTGGGTTTGCCTGACTTGGAGGTGTTTGGTGGAGGATGGCATGTTCCTTCTGGAGGTCTCTGAATCCTGTCCAGGCCAGGAAGTTGTTGTTCTCTGATACTTGATGATGTGTGCAGAAGAGTCTCAGTGTGCGGAGGGATGCTGTGTAGGAACCTAGAGAAGTAGGCAAAAGAAGCTCGTGGCCAAAACCAAACATCCCCGAAGCTTCTTGCTTGGGGGACAGCAGATGTGTGGGTCAGTTTGCTACCAGCATCGTGGTGGGGAAACTCCACACTGGGCTGGGCTGCTCTTGGCAGCATTGTGTCCTGGGGGACAGTAACAAGACAGTAACAGGACAGCAGGTGCAGGGCTGTTGCCAGTGGTATGCCTGCTCTGTCTGTTGTCTTCAGGCAAGCAGGGGAAGGAAGAGAAAAGCTGGAGGATGTCAATAAATTAGGAATGGGCATTACCACTTACCTAAAAACATGTCCTCTTGTTGTGAAAGGAGTGATGCACTTCACTTGTAAGAGGGAAGCAGCACTACGTTTATTGTGGTAAGATAGCGACTTAACAAAGTTCAATCATGAATAAAATGATTTAACGAGGTTCAACTGGCAAGGTTCACTCAGTTATTTACTGCATGAAGGACAGGGTCAGATGCATGTGCAATGGAGACCCTCCCATTGAGTCATGAGGTTCAGAAAGGACCCCCTTGCTTTCTAAACTCCTTCGGAGAGGAGCCTAGGTGCAGCTGGATCCAGTCCCAGTCCCAGACTTGGTCAACGGTTCATGTCTAAAGGAGTATGTGCAAAGGAGACCCTCCCGTCAAGTCACGAGGGTGAGACTGGACCCCCTTGCTTTCTAAACTCCTTCGGAGAGGAGCCTAGGTGCGGCTGGATCCAATCCTAGTCTCAGACTTGGTTAGTGGTTTATGTCTAAGGGATTATGCACACAATTAATCAGAGATATAACTCAGCAAAGTTTTGCAAAGTTCGCAAAAGTTCAGCATGCTATTAATCACTTACCAAGGATCTGTCATGGGTAAGGAATCTCTCAACCTTGAGGAATAACCTTGAGAGGCGTCCCTGCTCAAGAGGAGGTTCTGCAGTGCAGCCCGCTGCCATGCAAGAGAGCTCAGTGGGCTCTGGGCTGCCCCCTGTTTATGGGGGGGGGAGGTGATTGACTCATAGTCATATTTTCATACTGGACAGGCTTTAGCTGGCACATGCTCAACTAGCCCCTACATACATGCTGTTTACAGGGAGGTCAGGTTGAGGGGGAGAGAGCACATTGGTGGGAGGCAGGGAAAGGAGCACACCATCACACCTCTTCAGTGTTTGTATCTCTGTTTTTCTTTCTTGGTCCCCCTAATGCACACCAAGGCCCCCATCATTGCTGGAAAGGGTGAGTGCCCCAAGTGTGCAAGACTCTCAGCCTTGTGTATGAAGAAGGCCTGAGCTTTGCTGGAAGCATATTGGGCTGCCCCTACTGTTATGTGCTATACTGTAAGGCAGCAGTCCTGGTGAGCGTACTGGTGTTACTTGCTTCTAATCCATTTTCTGTTTTGTCCCGCAGGTGCCCGTGTCTCCCAAGCCTGGTTATCTGAGGTAAGTCAGCTTGAACACGTTGTGCTGGGGAAAGTGTTTGCCTGAGAAGGCGCTGCTGAGCTTTCAAGCTTGTACTGGAGAGTCTAACTCCTGTTTTTGTCACCTTTGTCACCGAGGTGGCTGAACTTGAAGCAAGTGACAGTGCTAGAAGCCTTCAGGGAAACAATGGCAAAATATTTACGGCCTTCAGGGAGGCCAGAAATTCTCTCTGGGCCTTTGTTGACCCAACTGTTTTCATTTCCAGTAGAGCTCTGTGCCTGCTTCTAGCTGGGTCTCCTTHCTTGTCCAGTGTGTGAAAAGGCATGTGAGGTTTTAAGGTTCCTGCAAGTGATGTGAATCATGAGCCCACAGTTCTTGGCAGGGTAGGTCATGTTTTGTAAAATACCTCAGTAATCCTGGGGTCTGTCCTGCAGTTTTGCCCTGAATTAATAAGCTATTAATGGCAAAATGACTTAATATATTTCTCTCACCTGATTATGATAAAAATGTCACATGCCTTGACATCTCCAGTGTTTGCCCTCCAGTGTGGACAGTCCATGAGTAATTTTCTTTGAATTGCAGACAACCACTGCTTATCACTGGCTAGGTGATGCTTGTGCAAACTATACTTTGCTTTGTAATGCACCTTGGCCTTGCTGAGGGACTCTAGGGAAAAAGGAAATGGCTGAGCAATTTGCTTTCTGGAAGCGCTTTTGTTGCTGTCTCCTGTCCCCAAGCAGGTTTTCTCAGGGATTTGTTGCCGCAGGTGGGGAAGCAGCCTGCAGTGCCTGCCAGGGACCTGGGCCTGGGGGCTTTATTTCCCTTGGCGCTCTGGACCCATGTGCCCAGCCATGGATGGGACATATGCAACCGCTGTGTGATGGGACACGAGTGACGGCAGGTTGTTCCTGAGCCTTTCAGCCCCACTGCGGGTTGTGGGAGCTTTTCTGTGCTGAGAGGGAAATGGGGGGAATTGCTGGTGGTGAGTGTCCTTGGTAGGTGGTTTGGGAGAAGCTGGGGCAAGCTGAATGTGTTTGTTTCCATTTCTGGTGGTGATGGAGCCTCCTGGTGCTGCAGAGGGCTGGGAAAGTCTGCCTGCGTGCTGCTGGCACCAATAAACTGTGTGGCAGGTCACTCTCCCTTGCGCATCGCAGCCCTGCCAGGGCAGTAATGTAACAGAGTGGGGATGTAGGATAGGAGATCTGTTCATTTGTTGCCCCGTGCCACTGACATGGGTTATAGTTGGGTTTGGTTTGGGATCTTTCATCCATGCCCAGAAGAGAATGTGGATGCAGATGATGGGGATAATTTTGCAGGGCTACTGTTCAATTTGATGCTTTGAAGTTGCACGTAAAAGATCACGTTCTGTGAAGAAGTGCCAGCAGGCCGTGCTTTCAGGTTGTGCTTGCCTACAAACTATTTACCCCTTTTTTACCATAGCTGGAGCAGCCATTTCTCCAATAGTTGCTGTTGGATCAGCCAGGGCCCAGCTGCCTGTGGAAGGCAGCAGAGCTGCTGCCGCAGGTTTGAAGGGAGCCAGAGCAAGCTTGTGGTCAGAGTGTCAGGACAGACTTTTGGCTGGAGAAAAGCGGTGTAAGGGTCCAGCAGGGGCAACGCCTGGACTCCCAGCAGGAACAGATACACAAACACAAGGCACACTAAGGTTGATGCTGAGCGTTTATTACCTCTGCGTCTGAGCAGGGGTTCCCCAGCGATTTCCCAATCGAGGCAATAAAGGAGCGGGAGAGTCCCTGGCACCGCTGAGCGTCGGTCCATGGCAAGGAATACCGGAGGGGCACTATACATGGTTTTTGTGTACTATACACATGTGCAGTAAGCACATTGAGCTCATTGCTAATCTCGAGTCAAAGCCCAGGTGCAGCGCCACACTGGCATAGGCCCAGCTACATGGCTATGGGTCAACATGCCCTGTTGATGCTCCTTTTCCCACAGAACGGTCTGGCTAGCTTCCATTGCCTATCTCCTTGACATTCTTCTGCACTTTCCCATGCAAGCGGTGTTACAAACTGATATCCATGGGGCTATTTAGGTTTATGTTGGTGGGGCTGAGGCATCAYGCTGTAGCTTGTTGATCTAGCAGCTTGCTGTTGCAGAGAGGGGAGCTTGACTCCTGCTTGCTGATCCTGCTTCCCCTCCCTGTCCTCCTGCTTCCCTTGAGTGTGCACCAGTGCGTTTGTGACCCAGGGGTGCAGCAGCTCAGCTGGCAGAACTGGGTGAAAGCTGTGTTTTGTGGGCTGAAATGGTGCACGGAGGACTRGGCTGCTGTGCAGAGCTGGTGGATGTGGGAGAGGGAAAGGGGGCCACGACAGCTCCTCTGAAGGGCAGTGAGACCTCTGGCCAACCCTTGCAACCTCGCCTGGCAGCTCTTGCCTGGAGTGGCAGCAGTACAGTGCATCTGCATCACTACAAGGGCTGCTTACATTCCCCTCCCCCTCCCCCAGGACACCCGTAGAAACTTCCTGGTGTCTGAAATCACTGGAGGAACTTGTTTGCCTTGGTGTTGTGTGCTGTTGAGGGTGTTTCCTGGTGTCTGTGTGCATGTAGTTGTAGCGGAAGTTTTCCTGGGGTAGAACCTGCTGGTGAGAAGAGACACAGAATTGCCTTATGTGGAAGGGGTGGTTTGAAAATCTGGTCTGAGAGGCCTTCCTTACAAGTCCAGCCAAGCAATCTCCAGGCCAGTCTGCTTTTGGTGCTGCGATAAAAGCCTGGTCTAGTCTGCTGGAGCAGCTTCTGATGATGCATGTAAGGATGAATTTCTGGACTGACAGACTCCTCAGGAAATGTCATGAGACAAACGTGGGGCTTTTGTAATGAAAGAAAAACCAACAACTCCAAACTAAACCAGCATCTTTTCTGGAATGAAAATCTTGTTTTCAGTTGGGAAATTTGAATGCAACTAATACCCCAAAAAAGGAAGAGACCCAATCCAATTGGTATTAAAAGGTGAAATACTTATACCCTTTTATTAAATATTCCTATTCCTTGTTCCCCTTGGAGCTTTGCCCAGAATGATTTAAAATAATGGAAGGGTTTAATGGCCTTGAACATTTTAAAAGCAGAGGCTAAGATTTAGGAATCAGTTAAAGAAGCAACAGATATCTTTCAGAAAAGGAGAAAGAAATTGTCAGTGTTGCAGTTCTTGAGCTAATTCTGTTTTTCATCTTTCTAATTCTGCTCTGCAATCGCACGTGTGAGAGGTCACAAAAATAAGACACCCATCAGACACAGAGAGATAGGACCTGCTGTCTGAATGTGACTTCTACCTGCTGTGGAATCAGACTCTCAATTTAACATGTGCATTAATCATGCAATGTGATTAGCTTTCTGTAGAGTCCTTTCTCAAGGAGTTGGGCTTGTAGCAGAGGGAGGATGCCAGCAAAAGAGGAGGAAGCAAATCTGTGGAAGCAAGGCTGCCTGTTGTGCCAGAAGCAGCCTCTTCCTCAGCTCCATAAACTCTTGCTCACCGCTTGAAACATGGCTGCAGGGACTTGGTCAACAGCAATAGGAGACAACTTCTTAACACAGGTGGTGGAGGAGCCAACAAGGAGAGGTGTGCTGCTGGACCTCGTACTAACAAACAAAGAAGGACTGGTGGAAGATGTGAAGGTCAGGGGCTGCCTTGGCTGCAGTGACCATGAAATCGTGGAGTTCAGTATCCTGCGAGGAGGCAGCAGGGCACCAAGTAGGATCGCAACCCTGGACTTCAGGAGAGCAAACTTTGGCCTCTTCAGGGACCTACTTGGAGGAATCCCAGGGGTTACGGCCCTAGAAGGAAGAGGAGGCCCAAGAGAGCTGGTTAATATTCAAACATCACTTCCTCCAGGCTCAAGAGCGGTGCATCCCTATGAGTAGGAAGTCAAGCAAAGGAGGCAGGAGACCTGCCTGGATGAGCAAGGAGCTCCTGGCAAAACTGAACCAGAAGAAGTATACAGAAAGTGGAAAGGGGGACAGGCCACTTGGGAGGAATATAGGAATGTTGTCAGAGTATGCAGGGATGCGACGAGGAAGGCTAAGGCCCGTTTGGAATTAAATCTGGCTAGAGATGTCAAGGACAGCAAGAAGGGCTTCTTCAAATACATCAGCAGCAAGAGGAAGACTAGGGAAAATGTGGGCCCTTTGCTGAACGGGGTGGGTGCCCTGGTGACGAAGGATGCAGAGAAGGCAGAGTTACTGAATGCCTTCTTTGCTTCAGTCTTTACTGCTCAGGCCAGCCCTCAGGAACCCCAGACCCTGGAGGCAAGAGAGAAAGTCTGGAGGAAGGAAGACTTTCCCTTGGTGGAGGAGGAGTGGGTTAGAGATCATTTAAGCAAACTTGACACCCACAAATCCATGGGCCCTGATGGGATGCACCCACGAGTGCTGAGGGAGCTGGCGGACATTATTGCTAAGCCACTCTCCATCWTCTTTGAAAGGTCATGGAGGACAAGAGAGGTGCCTGAGGACTGGAAGAAAGCCAATGTCACCCCAGTCTTCAAAAAGGGCAAGAAGGAGGACCCAGGGAACTACAGACCAGTCAGCCTCCCCTCCATCCCTGGAAAGGTGATGGAGCAGCTCATCCTGGAGGCCATCTCCAAGCATGTGGAGGACAAGAAGGTGATCAGGAGTAGTCAGCATGGCTTCACCAAGGGGAAATCATGCCTAACCAATCTGATAGCCTTCTCTGATGGAATGACTGGCTGGGTAGGTGAGGGGAGAACAGTGGGTGTTGTCTCCCTTGACTTCAGCAAGGCTTTCGGCACTGTCTCCCATAACATCCTCATAGACAAGCTCAGGAAGTGTGGGTTAGATGAGTGGAAGCCTGTAGCTAGCGGTGTCCCCCAGGGGTCAGTACTGGCTCCAGTCTTGTTCAACTTCTTCATCAATGTCCTGGATGAAGGGACAGAGTGCACCCTCAGCAAGTTTGCTGACGATACAAAACTGGGAGGAGCGGCCAATACCCCAGAAGGCTGTGCTGCCATTCAGAGAGACGTGGACAGGCTGGAGAGCTGGGTGGAGAGGAACCTCATGAAGTTCAACAAAGGCAAGTGCAGGGTCCTGCAGCTGGGGAGGAATAACCCCATGCACCAATACAGGCTGGGGGCTGACCTGCTGGAAAGCAGCTCTGCGGAGAAGGACCTGGGAGTGCTGGTGGACCCCAAGTTAAGCATGAGGCAGCAATGTGCCCTTGTGGCCAAGAAGGCCAATGGTGTCCTGGGGTGCATTAGGAGCAGCATTGCCAGCAGGTCGAGGGAGGTGATCCTCCCCCTCTACTCAGCCCTGGTGAGGGCACCCCGGGAGTGCTGTGTCCAGCCCTGGGCTCCCCAGTACAAGAGAGACATGGCACTACTGGAGCAAGTCCAGCGAAGGGCTACAAAGATGATTAGGGGCCTGGAGCATCTCTCTTATGAGGAAAGGCTGAGAGAGCTTGGCCTGTTTAGCTTGGAGAAGAGAAGGCTGAGAGGGGATCTTATTAATGTCTCCAAATATCTTAAGGGAGGGTGTCAAGAGGATGGGGCCAGACTCTTTTCAGTGGTGCCCAGCGACAGGATGCAAAGCAATGGGCACAAACTGAAACAGGAAGTTCCATCTGAACATGAGGAAAAACTTCTTCACTGTGACCGTGACGGAGCACTGGAACAGGTTGCCCAGAGAGGTTGTGGAATCTCCTTCCTTGGAGATATTAAAAACCTGCCTGGATGCCATCCTGTGTAATGTGCTCTAGGTGACCCTGCTTGAGCAGGGGGGWTGCACTAGATGATCTCCAGAGGTCCCTTCCAACTTCAACCATTCTGTGAGTCTGTGAAAAGGCAAGGGAGGAAAATGAATGACAAAATGTTGATAATGAGCCTGAAAGACACATGCCCAGATCAGAACCAGAATGGGATCCTAAGATCAGTGCTGGGAAAGCAAGCATTAAACAATATCAACAGTTCATCCTGTATGGAGTACAACATGGGGTTCCAAGACCAAAAAATGTGTCCAAGTTGTATGAAATAAGGCAAGAGGGGGATGAAAACCCCTCATCATTCTATGCAAGACTTTGTGAAAGTGCTAGGAAATGGACTGGTTTGGATCCGGAGCATGAAGCCAACGGGAAAATGTTTAATATGTTGTTTACTGGGCAATCAGCACCAGACATTAGGCGAAAGCTACAGAAAGTGGATGGGGTAGGAGGTATGTTGATTTCACCATTAATAGAAATAGCTTATAGAATAATAGGGAGAAAGCAGAGACAAAAGGAAATTTGAAAGAGAAACAGAAGGATCAAAAGCTACAAGCTTCTCTACAAGCAGCTGCTATTGCAGGAAATTCTGGAAGAGGCAGAGTACAAGGTAAGGGAGTGTTAATAGGAGGAGGAAGGGGTCACGGATATAATCCCAGCCCTATAAGACCTGGAACGTTAGGACCAAATCAACGTGCGTATTGTAAAGAAGAAGGACATTGGAAGAACAAGTGCCCCAAAAGTGAAGAACAGGTCCGGTGGGGGAAAGAAGGCCCCCAGAAGAGGGAAGTGGTGAAAGGGGGTCCGGGTCCCAAAGGGGATTCAATTATGCTAGAAACTACAGATTTGGATTGAAGGGAACCGGGGGAATTTATTGAGGTCTCCCCAGCCGATCGATCACCTGGTTCCAGTAAAGCTGGGCAAGGAAACTGTAGACTTTTTAATAGGCACTGGAGTGACGTACTCTGTGATTATGAGTTGTAAAGGACCTTTAAGTAAAACTCTCATGCCAGTCGTTGGGGTCACAGGAAAGCATGCTTTGAAACCATTTTTAACGCCTATGGAATGCACAGTTGGAGATACAACTTTAACTCATAAGTTTTTATGTATGCCAGAGTGCCCCTTGCCTCTCCTAGAACGAGATTTGTTGTGTAAACTAAGGGCTCAGCTAACCTTTTCTGATAAATTGATACAGTTATATGTGCCAAAGGAAACAGCTTGGAGAGCCCAGTTATGTTTGATACCTGAGAAGCAGTTGCGAAGGGCAGAAATTCCCGATGAACTCCTGGATGCTGTAATACTCTTCATATGGGCCACAGGGAAGCCTGGACAAGCAGTGAATGCAACACCGGTAAAAATTGGATTCAAACCTGGAGCACAACCGGTAAGAAAAAAACAATATCCTATTAAGTTAGAAGCTAGACAAGGTTTGGAACCTTTGATAAATACCTTTGTCCAAAATGGACTATTGCAAGAATGTCAATCTGAGTATAAGACCCCTATTTTACCAGTAAAGAAACCCCAAACCCAGGAATATCGATTAGAACAAGATTTAAGAGAAATCAGCCAAATAACTGTTGATGTCCACTCTGTAGGCCCAAATCCATAGACTTTGCTGTCATCAATACCTGAAAACAATGTCTATTTTGCAATGTTGGATTTAAAAGATGCTTTCTTCTGCATACCATTGGAAAAGGAGAGCTAAAAAATATTTGCCTTGGAATGGGAAAGCCCTACCACGGGTTGAAAAACTCGACTTTGCAGGACTGTGCTACCACAAGGATTTAAGAGCAGCCCAATGCTCTTTGGTAATGTACTTGCTAAGGACCTGGAGGACTGGCAAGGTAGGAATCCTTCTGGKACTTTGTTGCAGTATGTGGATGATATACTATCAGGATCTGAAACAAAGCAAGAATGTAAAATGGCTACTATAGACTTGCTGAATTTCTTGGGATTAGCCTGATATTGGGTGTCTCAGAAAAAAGCTCAAGTGGTGCAGCCTACGGTAACTTATTTAGGTTTTGAAATATCTCAGGGAAAAAGAAAACTGAGGATGGAAAGAAAGGAAGCCATATGTAGAATTGCTCCGCCGACCTCAAAATGAGAATTGAGAGGCTTCCTAGGAATGGCTGGATGGTGCCGGCTGTGGATACTGAATTTCAGTGTGATTGCTAAACCATTGTATGATGCTATTAAGGGACCTGGAGAGGTCTTAGAATGGACCCCTGAATGTCCTAAAAGTTTTGACACTATAAAGACTGAATTAATGAGAGCACCTGCACTGGGCTTGCCAAACCTGAATAAACCTTTTTCATTACATGTGCATGAGTGACAACATGTAGCGTTAGGAGTTTTGACACAGACCTTGGGAGAATGGAAGAGACCAGTGGCCTGCTTTTCTAAACAATTGGATGTGAGTAAAGGATGGCCAGCATGCCTCAGAGCAGTTGGTGCAACAGTATTATTGATTAGAGAGGCACGGAAATTGACCTTAGGACAACCTATCGCCATATACATACCTCATGCTCTTTTAGCAGTATTAGAACAAAAAGGGCATCACTGGCTTTCACCAAGCAGACTGATTCAATACCAAGCTGCCTTAATTGAACAGGATGATGTTTCTTTAAAGGTATCTTCCATTTTGAATCCTGCTACATTACTCCCGATAAACCAGAAAGGAAAACTGGAACATGACTGTCTGCAGGTTATTGAGCAAGTTTATTCCAGATGGCCTGACCTGAAAGACGAGCCCCTGACAAATCCTGAATGGGAACTGTTTACGGATGGAAGCAGCTTTACAGTAAGGGGAGAAGGGAAGGCCGGATATGCAGTGGTGACTTTGCAAGGAGAGGTGGAATCATCCGCTTTACCCCTAAACACTTCTGCCCAGAAAGCAGAAATTATTGCYTTAACTCAAGCCTTAGAACTGTCTAAAGGGAAAAAGGTCAATATTTATACAGATTCTAAGTATGCATTTGGGGTGGTTCGTGCACATGGAGAAATATGGAAGGAGAGAGTTCTACTATCCTCCCAAGGCACTCCTATTAAATATGGGCCAGAAATTTTGAGATTGTTACAGGCAGTGCTAGAACCAAAAGAGGTAGCAATTATGCATTGCAAAGCCCATCAAAAGAGACAAACGGAGATGATAAAAGGAAAGAGAAAGGCAGATGAAACTGCAAAGAAAATTGCCCCAACAGGGATAATGGGCGCTTTAGTTCCTGCTAGGATGATTTTGATGGAACCTCTCCCAATACTCTGAAAAGGATGACCAGCTAGCTAAATCATTGAAGTGCACAAAGTCTAAAGATGGAGGGTGGACTACTGAGAGTGGCCAGGTAATAGTGACTGCTCCATTGGTGAGAGAATGAATGAAGAGGACCCACCAAGAAACACATATGGGAGCCGATGCTGTGATAACTAGCATCAGGAGATATGCTATAGGTCCACGAATGCAAAAATATGCTGATATTACTGTAAAAGAGTGTTTGGTGTGCTGTAAAAATAATCCAAAAATACAAAAACCACCTCTAGGAGAAGTTAGAAGGGGACATGTTCCTGGTGAATATTGGCAGATTGATTTTTCTGAATTAGCTAGGTGTGGCTGATACAGGTACTTGCTGGTACTTCTGGATACTTTTTCAGATTGGCCAGAAGCTTTCCCGTGTCAAACCAACAGATCAAAGGAAGTAGTTAGAATCTTACTAAAGGAAAAAGACCCCAGATTTGGGATTCCTGAAGGTATCTCTTCCAATAATGGTCCCCGTTTTGTAGCCAAAGTAGTACAAGAAGTTGCGAAATTCTTAGAATTTAAATGGGATGTGCATACTCCTTGGAGACCACGATCAAGCAGGAAAATAGAAAGAATGACACAGACTTTGAAAAGACAAATTGCCAAACTCTGTCCAGGAACTCATATGAAATGGGCTGATGTTTTACCCATGGCACTACTGAGAATTCGAATTACTCGAGAATTAAAGAGGGAATTAAAGAGCCCTTTTGAAATTTTATATGGTGAATAGCCATATAGCCGGTGAATAATTTACCAAGGAAAGGTGAGCAGATGCACCTAATGGGAAATCAGATATTAACGAATTATATACTATCATTAGGGCGTGTTTTATCTTCCCTTCACAGATACTTGAATGAAAGAGCTCCTGTACCTCTGGACACCCCAGTGCATTCCTTTCAGCCAGGAGACATGGTTCTTCTCCGAATATGGAAGGATAAACCTTTTAAAAGAACGCTGGAAGGGACCTTACCTAGTATTGTTGTCTACTAACACTTCTGTTAAGGTTCAAGGTGTGAACGCCTGGATTCACTATACCCGAGTAAAATTTGCTCCAAAAGAGAACTGGATATCTGAAGAAGTCTGACCATTCAAACTGAAGATTTCCAGAATCTAACAGACGAGGTGCAGTCTGGCTGTACCAGAAACATCCTTTGAACTAGACTGTACACAATGGACTTCGGGAATGTTAAACTGGTGGCCCAGTCTAGTAGAGAATTACAAGATTCTATTAGTGATGGTTGGTTAAATAAACTGCTACATGGATTTGGATTCTCCCTGATTGGTTGGCTAGCTAGCTTATTACAATCCCTAATTGTTGTATTAATAATCCCAGTTATAATATGTATCACTTTAATTTCTGTTAAAAAATTAGTTATTCATACTCTAAGTGAGTACTGAATGGTGAGACTTAT
Source organism: Apteryx rowi (assembly GCF_003343035.1). Lineage (NCBI taxonomy): Eukaryota > Metazoa > Chordata > Aves > Apterygiformes > Apterygidae > Apteryx > Apteryx rowi. The sequence goes on along the minus strand of NW_020447412.1, from coordinate 10,977 downwards.
GCGAAATATATATATATCTTTGTATCTCAAAGGGGGGAACTGTTATCTGAGTTAGGAGAATTATTAACTGAGCTTGCGAATTTTTACTTCAGAAGGAATTTTAATGGTTAAAACTTAGGACTGAATGACCTATCTTTGAAGTTGCCAAAAATGACCAGGGGAGGAACTCCAAATCAGTGTTTAGCAACGATGTTTGTCCTTCAAGTTAGGAACATCTTGGAAATACGTATATATCTAGTCAGTCAGCAGAAAACAGTAGCTAGCTCTAACCTAAAGTGAACTATCCTCATTATAATACTAAAAATCACACCCCCTAGGTTGAAGACCCCTAATTGTGGGGAGACATTCCCCACTAGTGAGAACTGCAGTGGAAGCAATATTCAAATAATTTAACCAATCATGTAACAGGGGCAGAACAAGAGGTAGCTTCTGTCTGAGAAAAACTGTATAAATAGAATGATAAAGAAATACCTGGTGTGCTAGCTTTGTGGATTTACCACCTAGCACCCGATTTTGTGCAACATCGAGAGAAAACGATATCTCGACTTTCTGTGTAGATTGACGCATTGCACACCAGGTAACAAATGCCCCGTTTGGGACAACAGTTGTGTCAACAACACCTATCTGCTTCCCGGACAGTAGGTTCTCAAGGTTAGCACAGCTGAGATCAGGAAGTAGTTGCAGTAGAGCTAAGGGGCCCTTAGGATGCAACAAGTGGAGTCTCGCCTGGGCTTCCAACCCATGTGTCCAGCAGCCTCCCATCAGCACCCCCTCCGTGCACTTCCCAGGGCTCCTCATGCAGCTTGGAGTGCAAGTCCTTTAGTAAATCTACGCTGTTTAACCCCTCACCAACTCTGACTGTTTCTCTCAGCTAGGATCTGACCCTCTCTCGCCCACCTTGCCGTCACCTTTGGCGTAGTTGGCAGGATACTGGTGTGGAGACGCCTCTTTGTGGGTGAGAGGAGAAAGGGGGAGGCAGGGAGCTGCATTCCCAGGTAGCCCACTACAGGTCCATGTGCACCCATGGCTCACAAGCTGGCCGGGTGGGTGTGGAGTCAGGAGAGAATTCAGGAGGAAAGGAGGGGGGGCACAAAGGAGAACCGTGGCAGAAAAAGCATACCACCCTTTTGCAACATGAGGAACAAACTAGCTGGGGAAGGCTGGAAAGTTTTATCCAGTTGCAGGGTGGAGGAGGGAGCGATAGGAAGGTATCGTGGTCCACCGCGACCGTGAAGGGCTGCATATCAAAAAATTTGCTGATCACAGACTAAGTGTTGACCTATAGTGCCTCTAGCCTCTGTATCCCCGATTACCGTATTAAAAACCATGCCCTTTGCTGCATAATGATATGTAAATAAGGGGGGCATACCCCACAACAATTGCGCAAATGGCAATGTAGCCAATGAAGTATGACTGCCGCGCTTCCACATCCCCCCCTCAGCGACTATAAAAGAGAGGACAGCTCCCTAAAGTTTTGGAAGGGAAGAAAACTGAACCCCCAAACTGTTCACTGGAGATTGCTGACGAGCGAGCCTCCTTCTCCCCTCCCCCAAACAGCGACACCACTTTGGTAAGATTTGCACCTCCAGCAACATCGGACGTTAGGTGGTGAAATATATTATTATTGAAAGTGCTTAATTGCTAGTTTGCGCTCAAAGAAAGAAAAATTGTTGCAGCAAGTGCATTTATCAATGGCAATTCCAAACCTGTGGTATCTGTTGCTTTAATAAAATCTACAGCTTTGTGAAACTGACTCAGGGAGAGTCCTTGAACAAGGGGCTCTGGCACGCCAACCTCAATTACCAAGCTAAGGAAGGGCCTTTCTTCCCTCCGTTCACGCCACACTGGGTCACCCACGCAGCATGGCCAGAGGTAGAGAGTGAGCTGGGGGGATGCCCAGAGCAGCTAGTGGAACTGGTTTCCAAGCTCCAACTGCAAAAAGCAGGGCTGGCGGCGCAAAAGGCAGCGGGGGATCTGGGGTGGATCTTCCTGACTGCACTCCGCACCCTGGACAAGGCATTCCTGATGCAGCACCAGCAAAATGGGCTGTTGGAAAGGGACCTCGAAGGTGCTAAGGAGGCTCGCCAACTGTCCCAAGAGGTCGCAACTGCAACCGCAGAGCAAGGCAAGAAGCTGGAGCCCCAATGTGCCATTCTGGCTACCTACATTGCAAATTGCCCACAGCTACAGTGGGGATGGAGAGATTTCCATCTGCTGACAGTGCGGGCACTGGTGCAAAAAGCRGGTTGGGATGCAGAAACTTGGGMTGGCAATATGTGGGACTCCAACCACCTGCCTAGCTCAGAGTCACACCCAGAGCATGACAGCAAGGTAGCTGCCCAGCCAGTGGCAGAGCAGCAGCTCACCAGACTGAATGCAGCCCATCTGCAAGGAAGCACAACTAGTTGCGATTTCAAAGCCTCAGAGGCACAGGATATGCAGGGGTGCTACAGGCAGCAGCACCGTGAAGGGTTATTAGAGTGGCTGTCAAGGCTGTGGGATGACGGGGTGGATGCGGTTGCTTTTACTAGAGGGGAACTCGATGGAATGGAGGCTCTGCCCCAGGATGCCATGCTGCGCAGCACCTCCATACCCTGYAGCAGCAAAACCAAAAYGTTTCCCCCTTCCTAATGGAGGGGGTGCTGTGTGCAGYGCAGCTAACCTGGCYGACTGCCATCAGTGACAGGCTCACCGAGTGGACTACTGTGGCAGCAGGAATAAACCAGCTGCAGCAATCAGGAATGCTGTCCAGAATTCACTCCCCTGAGTTTACAGGACTGGATCAGATCCCCATGAGCAAAACCATCCGGACTAAGATGCTGCAAAGCACCACACAGACTCACAGAATGGTTGAGGYTGGAAGGGACCTCTGGAGATCATCTAGTSCAACCCCYTGCTCAAGCAGSGTCACCTAGAGCACGTTGCACAGGATGGCATCCAGGCGGCTTTTGAAAATCTCCAGAGAAGGAGACTCCACAACCTCTCTGGGCAACCTGTTGCAGGGCTCTGTCACCGTCACAGTGAAGAAGTTTTTTCTCATGTTCAGATGCAACTGTGTTTCAGTTTGTGCCTGTTGCCTCGCGTCCTGTCGCTGGGCACCACTGAAAAGAGCCTGGCCCCATCCTCTTGACACCCTCCCTTCAGYTATTTGTATACATTGATAAGATCCCCTCTCAGTCTTCTCTTCCCCAGGCTGAACAGGCCCAGCTCTCTCAGCCTTTCCTCATAGGGGAGATACTCCAGTCCCCTAATCATCTTCGTAGCCCTCTGCTGGACTCGCTTCAGTGGAATTAGACACAGTACTCCAGATGTGGCTTCACCAGGGCTGAGGAGAGGGGGGAGGATCAGCTCCCTCCACCTGCTGGCAACACTATTTCTGATGCACCCAAGGATCCCATTGGCCTTCTTGGCCACAAGGGCACATTGCTGCCTCATGGTCAACTTCGTGTCCACCAGCACTCCCAGGTCCTTCTCTGCAGAGCAGAACCCTCTGAGCTCTGCCTTTCAGCCACGTCTCAATCCACCACACTCTCCACTCATCTAACCCACACTTCCTGAGCTTGCCAAARAGGATGTAATGGGAGACAGCATCAAAAGCCTCCCTGGGTTTGCCTCCAAGGGAGGCAACATCCACTGCTCTCCCCTCATCTACCCAGCCAGTAATCCCATCACAGAAGGCTATCAGATTGGTCAAGCATGATTTCCCCTTGCTGAATCCAAGCTGTCTACTCCTGATCACCTTATCCTTCACAGGCTTGGAGATGGCCTCCAGGATGAGCTGTCCCATCACCTTTCCAGGAATCGAGGGGAGGCTSTCYRGCCTSYAGTTCCCTGGSTCCTCCTTCTTGCCCTTTTGGAAGGCTGCAGTGACAGCAGCTTTCYGCCAGTCCTCAGGCACCTCTCCCGATCTCCATGCTCTTTCCAGGATGATGGAGASTGGCCTAGCAATGGTGTCCACCAGCTCCCTCAGCACTCGTGGGTGCATCCTATCAAGGCCCACAGACTTGTGGATGTCAGGTTTGCCTAAATGATCTCTAGCCTGACCCTCTTCCACCAAGGGCAAGTCTTCCTTTCTCCACACTTTCTGCCTGGGCTCCAGGGTCTGGGATTCCAAGGGCTGGTCTTAGCAGTAAAGACCGAAGCAAAGAAGGCACTCAGCATCTCTGCCTTCTCTGTACCCTTTGTCACCAGGGCCCCTGCCCCAGGCAGCAGCAGGTCCATGTTTTCCCTAGTCTTCCCTCTGGTACCGATGTATTTAAAGAAGCCCTTCTTGCTGTCCTTGACATCCCTTGCCAGTTGCAGCTCCAGATGGGCCTTGGCCTTCCTAGTGCTCTCCCTGCATGCTCTGATGACATCCCTGTATTGCTCCCCAGTGGCCTGTGCCTGCTTCCACCTTCCGGCCACTTCCTTCTTGTGTAGGAGTTTTGCCAGGAGCTCCTTGCTCATCCCTGCAGSTCTCCTGCCCCCTTTGCTCGACTTCAAGCTCAAGAGCAGTGCATCCCAATGAGCAGGGAGGAAGTCATCATTGACTACTAACCAGCTCTCTTGGACCCCTCTTCCTCCTAGGGCCCCATCCCCCAAGGGATTCTTCCAGCAAGGTCCCTGAAGAGGCCAAAGTTTGCTCTSCYCAAGTCCAGGCTTSTGCTCCTACTTTTTGCCCTGCTTCCTCCTCACAGGAGCCTCAGCTCCACCATCTCATGGTCTCTGCAGCCAAGGCAGCCCCCAACCTTCACATCTCCAACCAGCCCTTCCTTGTTTCGTAGTACAGAGTCCAGCAGCACGCCTCTCCTCCTTTGCTTCTCCATCACCTGCATCAGAAAGTTATCCTATCAGTGCTCTGCAGGAACCTCCTGGATTGCTTGTGCCTTGCTGTGTTGTTCCTCCAGCAGATACCAGGGTGGTTCAAGTCCCCCAAGAGAACCAGGGCCTGGGATTCTGAGGCTACCTCCAACTGTCTTTACAAGGCCCCATCTACTTCCTCTTCCCAATCAGGTGGCCTGTAGTAAACACCCACAACAGTGTCACCAATGTTAGTCTGCCCTTTAATCCTCACCCGTAAGCTCTCAACACGCTCAGCAGCCACCCCGAGGCAGAGCTCCATACGTTCCAGTTGCTCTCTCACATAGAGGGCCACTCCCCCACCTCACCTTCCTGGACTGTCCTTCCTGGAAAGCATGTAGCCATCCATGGTAGCATTCCAGTCATGCAAGCTATCCCACCCTGCCTCTGTAACTGCAATTGTAGCCCTGCGACCACACACACAGATCTCCCATTCTCCTTGTTTATTCCCCACGCTGCATGCATTTGGGTACAGGCACTTCAGCGAGGTATTTGAGCATGCTGATTTCCCAGGAGGGGTGCAAGAGGATTCCCCAGAGTCTTGTCTTGGAGGTCCTGCCTTAGCTGCCTGCAATTGCTGGCAGTATCCCTGCTTGAGCCCTGTTTTGCTGACTGCATGGCCTCTACAATTCTCCCCTTCCCCATCTTTCCCAGTTAAAAGCCCTGGGTACCAGGTTGGCCAGGCTGTTGGCAAAGAAGTGTGTGCCCCATTAGGTGAGGTGGATCCCACCTCTCCCAATCCATAGTCGATCTTCAAACAGAGGCCTACGGTCATAGGAACCAAAACCCTGTTGCCAACACCAGCAGCACAGCCAGTTGTTTACTTGCAGCATCACTCTTTCCAAGCTGCCCTTGGCAGTATTGTTTGCCCACATGGAAGAGCAGCAGGGGTCATTAGTCAGGGGTGGGGGACAAGCCCCAGCAGTCTTTGCTTGGCATCTCAGATTTGAGCCCCCCAGCAGGCAGCAAACCTCTGCTGACAAGAGGTCAGGTCAGCAGATGGGTGCTTCTGTCCCCTGCAGCAGGGAGTCACCCACAACAATCACGCACCACTTCTTCCAGGTGTTTCTGCATGGCACAGGGTCCATGGGCTCAGTTGCTTCACTTGAAGCCATGCCCAGCCCCTCCTCAGCTTGGAGGGCACTGAACCTGTTCATCAGCTGCAAGTCTTCAGGAGGAGCAAGAGCCTTTCTCCTCACTTGAGGAGTGACCAGTTCCCAGCCTTCATCTTCTGTGGAGTTATGACTTAGCATTGCCATGGCACAGAGCCCACATGCACCTCCACTGCTGTGGGGGGGGATGAGACTCTTGAAGCTGTAGGGTCTCTGAGAAGATCCTATCCATCTCTTGCTCACCTTCTCAGATGCTACACAGCCTACTTACTTCCTCCCATACCTCCTTGACCTGGCAACACCACTCGTCAACAACAGCACACCTTCTGCAGAAAAGATGTCTGCCAGCCCCAGGCTCACAGAGAGGCCCCAGGCACTCCCTACAGCCCAAGACCTGCAGGGCTGCATCCACTGTCAGCAGGTCTGTGTGGGTGGAAGCCTCCCCCATGGCAGAGGCAGCAGCTCCAACAGCTCCTGGCAAACACACTCTGCAGTGTGTCATAACCATAGCTGAGAAAGTGTATGCTACTCTGGTCAGAGACAAGGGCCCCTTCTTTGCGCCCAGCTGCCACACAAACTGCTGCCTCACCCCCACTGCCCCTGGGAGCTGGGGCTCTGGGCCTGGCACTTCTATAGGCCTCTCCCTAGCCCTGACTAACAGGGTGCTTGACCCACCCAAATCAAGGGTCAGCTGGAACAAAGGCCCCCACCTCTCTCTCTTGCCCTCATCAAGGGCAACCAACAGAGCTCGTTAGCAGCAGCAGCTACAGCTAGCTAGAGCTTCCCAGAAGAAGTTCAGGCCTGCTGTAGCTGTCCTTACCTAGCTCTTCTTACCTGTCAGCAGCAAGCACCTTCTAGTTGCTCTGAGGGTCTCCTCAACCTCTGTGGGTTGCTCTGAGCCTCTGGGAGCTGTGCAACCATCCGCAAGAAGCAGGATTGATAGAGTGACTGAACGGGCTGCTGAAAGTGGAAAAAACTTGGCAGTGGCCAAGAGTAGAGGGCTAGTGCCAAGGAGAAGAGCAAGACATACCTGGAGAATGGTCTGTCTCAACACAGCCCTTCCCATCAGCAAATGCTCCATGATTTCCCGAGCAGGAAAAAGAACAGCTGTGGCTGTTTTCTGTGGGCAAAGCAGCCAGCAGTGGTCTCATGCGAAACATGGGTGGAATGATTTCAGAAGAGSCATGGCTGTTTTTGGCTTTGCCAGCATGCTGCCAAAGGGAATGCAGCACGTGCCTGTGTGGGGGCTAGCCCACCTTTGTCAGAGCATCAAGAGAAAGGTGTGAGCAAGTGCCCGACTTGGGAAAGGAACTGGCACAGGCAGAAGTGCTGTATGCATCTTCCAGGCATACAGTCCCTTCTGAAAGAGATGCTGCTGCTTTGGGGTCTCAGAAGGCAAGCTATCCCAAACATCATTCAAAAGCACCAAACCCAACACAGGCGCTGGCTCAGAGGTGTTGAGAGAACTTGCAGCAGGTTGTCTTCTGTGCTGTAAGGTGTTCATAGAAGGGTAAGAGGAGGGCAGCCTTGAGGAATAGCCTTTCTAAAAGGTACCAGCAGCAGCAGCAGCTCTGCAGGAAGTGGAAGGCACAGCTCCCTGCAGGCTTTGCTTTTGCCTGCCTCGGCTTGCTGGAAATGGCCTTGGCTTGAGCAGCCTCAGGAAAGCAGCTTGGCAGCCTGCTGCTTCTCGGTGCCTG
>NW_020447412.1:0-2376 GCF_003343035.1 Apteryx rowi | reverse complement strand
TCACCCAAAGTGCCCGGCCCCAGGGGATGCCCTTTTTGCTGCCCTGGGGCACTCCATGGAGATGCCCAAGGCACCAGGCGGGACCAGCCAGAAGAGCCCTGGCACCTCTCCCCAGACTCCCCAGCACCCCCTGCCCCCTGGCTCCAGGAACGTGGCCACGTACCTGTGCTGCGGCGAAGGCCCCCCTCCGCACACCAACGCTGCCGTTCTCGCCTSTGCRCTGCACRGCACCACACGTGCCCGGGACGTTCTCGGGAGCTGCTTGCAGCCACACTCGGCCACCAGGCAAAGGAAAAGGAGGAGCGAGGCCATCAGCGGCTGCCACCAGGCCACAGATCCCCCAGAAACAAGCTCCCTGCACCCCGACCGCCCCGCAGGACCCTCCTGGCACCAGTGTGCAGGACTCCTTTGAGACCCCCAAGGCACCAGGCAGGACCACCCAAAAGGGTCCTCAGGTTTCTCCCAGCCCTGCCCATCACCCTCAACCCTCAGGGGCCCACCACGCGGCTGCTTACATCTGACACAGCCCAGGCCCCCTCCACACGCCAACGCCGGTGCCCTCGCCTGTGCCGCATGAGCCTGGCATGTCCTCGGGAGGTTCTCAGCACTGCGCTCGGCCGCCGCACAAAGCAAAGCAAAGGAGGAGAGAAGTTGCCGTGAGGAAATCCCCACAGCTCCCTCTGCCCCAATGCCCAGAGACAGCTCAGCGCCCCCCACACTACCGCAGGCCAATGATGGTGCTGGGCCCCCCGCCAGCACGCCGGCTGCCCAGCAGGACACCAAGCCTGCAGCCAGGGCAGCCTCCCTCCACGCCGACCAGAACACGGAACACAGAATATGGAACTCGCTGCCACCCCGCGCAACGCTGACAATGGCCTCAGCAACAGGCACCATCTCCCCGGCAAGAGGGACAAGCACCCCAACCCCAGACGCACCCACCCCGCCACTGGCACGCCAACAAGCATGGCACAAGGGCTGCGCACAGGCACAAGGCCTCGCTCACAAACCCGGACACTGCTCCCGCCTCACCACACCTCTATAGTCCTCTCCAGCACTTGAGATTTGCTCTTGCAGAGAAGTTGTCTTCAGCCCCTCCTCTTGTCCTGCGTGCCTAGTCCAGAAAACAATACCTGGCTTTTGGCACTTACTCTTTTTTACAAGCTGACACCTTGCCTCCTCAGACATTGGCACAAAAACCACCCTCCCCCTGACAAGGTTCACACACCATCAAGGAAGCACCCACAACTTCTCTTGGGCCCCTCCGGCTTTCTTGCATGCCTACTCCAGTTAAACAAGAACTGTAACACTGAGCTTCAGTGTTTTGCAATGATGTTCATCCTTCAAGTTAGGAACATCTTGGAAATACGCTATGGGGCTGGGAGCGCCCACTGCTGAGCAGAGCGCCAGCAAGAGCTGTCCCTCCAGTGCTTGTCTCCCCAGTGGCTCCCCGTCCAGACACCCTTTCTCAGCAGCGGTGGGGAGCGGGTGCGGGGCGGCCCGCGAGCCCYGTGAGCCTTGACACACCTCCTTGCCGTGGTCACATGAAGGTTGGCAGCGTGGTGATCTCCAGACGGATGTGGGCCAGGTCGGGGAGTGCCGACTCCTGTGGTCACATATGCCGAGATGAGCTCTGGGGTCCACAGTAATCTCCCCATGTCCCTCCAAGGCCGCCATCACCACCACGATGGCATGTGGGCAAGCCCTGCCCTGGCTGCGGGCGCYGGCCAGGGGCCTCACATCGCCCCTTGCTGCAAAGCCTGGCCGTGTCCGGCCCAAAAGCAGCCGGAGGTCAAGGACTCGGGAGCAGACACAGCCCTTTGGAGCTGCCCTCACCTCCCCATGCAGCCCTCTGTGGCTGCCATCCGCCAGCACGAGGACAGGGCTGGCAGAGTGAGGTCACTGCCACGGCAGCACTGAGAGGCCATCAAGTGCATTGGAAAGCCCCAGCAGAGGGCACAGCGTGGGGACAGGATGGGGGGGGGGGCAGTGGCAAAGGGCACCTGACTGCCACAGGGTGTGTGAGGAAGGGCAGAGCCAGAGCAGCGCATGGCAGCTGGGAGCGGAGGATGGCTATGGCAGGCAGGAGCAGGGGACACTGGCCCCACACCACGTCCTGCGAAAGGAAAGAGGGAAAGAGCTGAGATCAGGAATCCCAGAATCACAGAATGGTTGAGGTTGGAAGACACCTCTGGAGAGCATCGAATCCAACGCCATCCTCTTTACAGCCTCCCTCCAGCTACTTATACACATTGATTAGCTTAGCCCTCAGTCTTCTCTTCTGCATGCCGAAGAGTGCCAGCTCACGCAGCCTTTCCTTCGACGAGAGATGCTCCAGTCCCTTCATCGTCTTAGTAGCCCTTTGCTCGACTTACTCCA
>NW_020447411.1:49193-119318 GCF_003343035.1 Apteryx rowi | reverse complement strand
CCGTGCCCGTGTCCGTGTCCGCGGCCAGCCCTGCCTGTGGCCTGGAGCGGGGCAGTGGTGAGGGGGCCGAGGCCTGGGGCTGGCCGGGGAGGGGGCTGCGCGGCTGCCAGCTGCGCTGCCCGCAGGGTGTGCTCCGTGTTTTGCAGGAGAGGCAGCGCTCGGCGCAGCTGAAGGAGCAGCTGCGGGAGCAGCAGGAGCGGGCAAAGGTAGCGCCGAGGGGGCGAGGGCAGCGGGTGGTGGGCGCCCAGCGGCCGGGGCCCGGCAGCGGGCTGCAGTGGGCGCACGGAGCGTGACCCCAGTTTCTTAGCCTTCACGTGCTTAGAGGCATGCCATCCAGGGTGAGCTGTTCCATATCCTTTCTGATGGGCTTGAGGTGAGGCTGAGTGGTCTGTACTTCCCTGGGTCCTCCTTCTTGCCCTTTTGGAAGACCAGAGTGACATTAGCCTTCTTCCAATCCTCAGGCACCTCTCCTGTTCTCCATGCCCTTTCCAAGATGACTGAAATTTGTAAACAATTTAAATTTGTAAAGAATTGAAATTTAATGTCCAAACTGTTTTGAGTACTTGGAATGTAAATTAATCTATTATGTCTTCTCACCTGGCATATTTTTCTCTCTTTCTTACTTTTATTAAATAAAATTAGAATATTCTTTCCACAGAGATCTTTCTGAGAAGCTCCCAACATCTGTTCATGCAAATCAGTATTTCAGATTTATACTTTACATAACAGAAATCTGTGTCCTCTTTTGAAATAGCAAAATAATAAKAAAAAATCAATAACTTTGAACTATTATCAGCTTACTTTTTTAAACTAATGTTTGTTCTCTTGGAAAACACCATTTTAGGAGTGCTAAAATGATATGAAAACATGTTGCTTTTGACAAAATTTCAATGTTAAAACAAAGGAAATGAACATTGTAATTTTAGATATTTCTTTGGCTTAAACAGAACATTTTCTGATGATAGTGTTGGTGAGAATGATGATGAAATAATATATACTGAATGTCTTACAGAACAGGAGCTAACAAAAGAAGCTTCATTTTTTTTAATGAGTTTGTATTATCCCAAAACAAATTCTCAAAGATTTCCTTCCTTAAAAATTTCTATTTAATTTAATTTATTTAATGAATTTAATTTAATTCAAAGTCATTTAATTCAGTTTAATGCCATTCTAAATCAGATGACACAGGGGATTTCTGTTGAGCAGAAGAGATGATCTAGAACCCTTTTTATTTTGGGGTGGGGGGAGGAGGAGAAACAGTAGTTATCTGTCTCTGTTCTTCTTCTGAAGCTTCCTATTTGGAATTCATATCCCTTTCAGTATTACTCTTGTGAGTTGCTGAATCTTTTTAATAGAATTATGGGTATTTGCAGTGACTGACCAGTGTAAGCAAGGAGTTTTCAGTGTAGCCCAGTGTCAGTGGGGAAGAAAAAGCAATCATGATGCATACTAGCATGTAATATAGTATAATATAGTATAGTRCCATATAGTATAATACAGTATAGTGTGTGTGTTTGTGTGTGTGCACTGAAAACAAAGAAATGCTATGGTATCTGTTGGCTGAATCATGCTTTTTGGCCAGGAAACAGCATCAGCACTAGGCATGCATGCAAGAGATCTCGCCTCAGTGGTGATGGGAAATGGGAAAATAAGAGGGATCTGTGTTAACCTGTGAAGGCATGAAATGCAGATCTCACACCCTTTGCCCAGCCCTTTGCAAGCTCCAGCCCCAGGTGCAAGAATTCCCACTGCTCAGCCCTCTGAGGCTCAGTCACTCCATCACCTAGAAATCTTTCTCCCTCAGACAATCTCAGCTGGGAAGCTCCTGCTCTGCATGGCCACAACATGGGGAGGAAGCAGAATTGAAATGTGCATAGTGATTCAATCATGTGGAGCTCAAGGAATTTAGTTATTTGGACCTCAAGAAAACACTGAGGTCACAGAGAGCTCAAGCTCACTCTTGCACTCTGATAATACTTAGTAGGAGGAGATCTAGAGTGTTCACCTGGAGGCCAACAGATATCCCGGATCTTCTGTAGGCATCCTGATGATAAATGTTAAGCCAGATCTCAGATGAAAAGAAACACATGGGCATGAAAATGGCTCTAGATTCTACCACACACTATCTTGAAAAGTCTTATGTTATACAGTTTGGAAAAGTTTATTTAGCTCAGCCATCTACCCAGTTATTTATTTATTATTTATTTATTTTACATGTAGTGGTAGTAGTAGCAATAATAAGAGTAATAGTAATAATTCAAACTTAATTTAGCTGAGATGGAGAAAATGCATTTTTGGTAAAACTAGAGGAAGCTTTTTTCCCCTGAAATTTAAAAAAAAAAAATCACCAAAACTGTATGTTACTTCCAAGACTTTTTTTTGAGAGAGAAGACAAGGAGTGTTTTATGAGAAGAAACATAGAGTGAGATAACACAGGAAGTATCAGTTCTAGATAATCCATCCTAAAAGGGACATATTCAGTAGGATTGCATCCAGTCTATACGGAGGGGAAATTCGATGTGGCAGATACAAACCACTGTATTTTGTTCAGTGTATTGCTTTCCAAAGAAAGTAGAGCCAAAACAAACACTCCTTGTACATTGATTGTCTTCTGGCAATTTCAATAATCTTTTTCCAAACAAAAATTTCCAATCAACCTATTTAAGAAGCTTTAGATGCCTTTAACAGGCTGATTACCTTACACTTTTTTTCTTTTCCTTTCTTTGTTATTTTCCTTCTCTTTGCTTGAAGGCCTTACTAGACTAGGTTCCACCTGTTCTTCTACAAGACTTTCATTGCACCTCTAACTTGGGAATGGTTAGAGCACTCTTTCACACACTTTCTAGTCCATGAACTTTATTCAGTGTGTTCCTTTTCTTTGCTAACTTTCATGAATATTTATTTTGCTTCCTAATGACTTACTAGCTTTCTTGTTCTATGATCTACTTCCATAACCCAAATTAATTAACAGTATGTTCTGTTTGTAAAGTGATCAAGTGTTTGAATGCTGCTTTTACTACAGGGAAAGTCTCCCATTGTTCACACTTGTCTCCCATTCCCCACAAAATGTAGAAAATCAGAGACAGCAAGTCTGTATGAAGAAGAAACCAAACTAAACCAAACCAAACCAAACCGCAACCTTATGTACCTAGAGTACATTCATATCAGTATTATAGTTATTCGGAGTCTGAAAAAAATACCCAGATGTAACTCTTGGAACAATCTCTATGACCAACTGATAAATATTATCCCTTAGAATTAATGAAATAAGAAAATGAGAGATAAATGATGATGTAGCAGAATATAGATAAGTTGTTGCAAAACACCGAAAAGCTGCTGACACCTCATGGAAATCTTTGATTAACTTCTGTTTACAAAATTTTGCTTATGCTAGCATCTTTTAAATTTTCCTCATTGTCTTCTACCCACCCAGCTTCTCTCCTGCCCCCAGCGTGCTACTATGCTTAATTAACTGTGACAGTCAAAACTAAAGGCTGAATTAATTAGTTGATAAAATTCAGACTACGTTTTAGAAAGACTTTCTGAAAGGATGATTCTGGTAGACTCCATCAGCCCCTCCTGGTAAAATCTCTTTGCCCCGTTAATTCCCATTGCATAACTTCCACAAAGACTCATCTACCTTCTCCTTAATGCAAGGCATGGTTCTTACTTTCATTTGTTGCCATGATGAATGTGGCTTTTTATATTGTTCTTGCCTGAATTATTTTGAATTTTGCTCTACTTTTAATGTTTAGATTTCTTCATTATATCTATAATGTCAGCACACAATGCACATAACAGCTGTCTCCTATTGCCAAATTTCAGACGTTTTGCCAGATTTGCCAAATTTTGCCAAATCAATTCTAAATCTTTTATTTAGCCTTTTTTGCCTCAAATTCAAATGATGATCTGATCTTTTATCAATCTTTCAAAACTGTAAGATCAGCTCTTCAAAATGAAATCAATTGCAAACCATTGTGTGCTTTCAACCTTCTTTTTGTAGCCAACAACCACAACAAAAACATTATAGCTCTGTTTGAGTCTTCTTTCTTTGAAAAGTATTTTTCCTATAATTTTTCGACTCATGATTCAGTCAAGGCAGGTGGGAGTCAAGATTAGTGGTAGACAGATGTTTTCATGACTGGTTGTTCTATCTGAAAATTAGTGAACAGGAGAATGATTAGAAAAGATCTGTTCTCAAAAATGTAATATTCTCAAAAATATAATGCTAGATCAACAGATAGATAGATATTAGATATTGTCTGCTAGACAGATGATTAGATAGATTGGTTCTAGCTTCTAGTTTCTAAGTTGTGGTTCCTTATACCTCAAAAATAGTAGGTATAAATTTAAGACAATTCTGTGTTAACCCAAGGCAGCTTGGCCAGTAGCAAATGAAATAAAAGAAATGCATATATATTAATGTGTGTGTGTGTGTGTGTGTATGTATGTGTGTATGTATGTATGTATGTATGTATGTATGTATGTATCAAGATAGAAACCCAATGGCTGGTGCTAGTGTGCCTGGAAGTGAGTCTAAAAGGAAAGAACATAAACATCTAACTGCAACATCCCAGCTGTATATTATCATGAAGAAAAATAAGCAATATTTGAAGAAATAAGCAGTATTTCAGGAAAGAAGTAAAACAGTGATAAGACTTGGGGTAAAAAAACATTTGTGCTACAATGAAGATGCACTATAGAAAAATTATAATTTGGTAAAGGATTGCATTATTTAAATATCTTTTCTGCTGTGTTTTCCCAATGACCAAATTCTTCACAATATTAGCTATCTTGATCCATTGAAAGCAGCTGAGTTCAGCTCATCTCTATATACAGAGAATCTGCCATGAGGTAACAACCCAATACATTTCAAAATGATTTCTGTTAGTCTTTTGCATATTCAGCCATCCAGTTATCTAATAGACCTTTCTTTAATTGATCCAAGTTTCCTTTTTCAAACAATTTTTGCCACCTTCAAACTATATCAGTTGTTCAATTCTTTTATTCCATTTAAAAGTAAAATTAAAAAATAAATAAATAAAATACTTCAATGAACTGACCCTCTAAATTAAAACATGACATTATGTGTACAGACTTCAAATCTGAAAGGCCAAAATGAGCAGATGATTCAAAGCAATGGCTTATGTACTGACTTGAGCAAACAAATTCAAAAAAAGTTGTTCTGCAATCATTACCTATGTACACAAACATAAATTACAATAGCTGTAGCATATCAGAAAGAAAATATCAATTGCTACTTCCCTTTGTCCTTCATAAAAATATTCTAAAGCGTTCCTACAATGCAGCTTTGGTCTGGTGAACTAAACTTTAATGCCAAATGCAGCTAATAGTGTTTAGTGAACTCTTGACAAATTAATTCCTTGTTTTGGGCTCTGGAATTGATTTTCTTCTTTCTGGCCTGTGAAGAAAGATTCATCACTCAAGACTACAGCAATATCAGCAGCAAAGTCAATAGCATATGACAGAGAAAGTGTACTGAAGTGATGATTTAGCAAGTTCAGACTATAAAATGAATTATTTGAATCAAAAAGGGCATGAATGTGGTTTGGATTTCATGGCTATGCAGAAATATCAAGGAAAGGAAGGCATTTCCTTGCTTAAAATAAGCAGGAGGGGAATGTGCCCTTGATTCTTTCTTTCAAAGATAATGGCTAGAGCAATTAATATAGATTGGGAACAAATAATAAACTCCAGTTCGGAGCAAGAAAGGAACTATTCCTCTGGAAAAAGCCATTACCGCCATGGCAGTTCCTGCATTAGGACAGCTGTATGCCAATGCTTCTTGTACTGCGCAGGCAGAGCGCATCAGGTCTGCCTCACCCTATGTGAACACCGATTGTTTGTATTTTAGAGTTCTTGCACACAGACGCACACACACACACAGGAATATCATCCAAACTGTAAAAGACTTCACATCAGTGATTCTGTGAATTAAGCGCTGCTTTTCCAAACACAGCCAGACCTTTTAGCTATCTTGTCATTTTCATGAACGTTCTCAGGACTGGCATTCCTGTATTCAAAAAAGAAAGAGAAAAAAAATCACATTCATCTTTTGGTGATTTAGCTGATGGCAATGTCTCTGGTCATGCTAATGAAACAGTGGCAGTACCCCTTCAAGCTCTGTAGTATCTGTACCTTAACACAAACTAACTTACTGCTGTTGGCAATCAATATAAGTGGTTAATATAAATATATTGGGATACCAGAAGACTCCAGTCCTGCTCAGAGTAGCAGGAGACACATAGGCTACCCTCTGGGCTTTCACATTACCAGTGTCTATGTATTTTGTCAGAAATTGTTGGAAGGTTTAATTTAAAGTGCATCTTGTTAGTTTTGTATGATCTAAGGGATGGAAATGAAGTTGAAAATCGTGTGACAGAGAGGATCTTCAAGAGATGCCACATAGAAAAGTCTGATCCAACTCTGTCTAGGATTGTCAGGCTCATTTCACTTGCTCCCTAGAAGCAAACTGTAATCCAGCATGCTGCACTGAGGAATGTCTCTAGGATGTTCACTGGTAAAAATGATGACAACTAGCTGATTTGAAATATCAAGTTCTAAAGGTCCTTTTCCTCTATTACCAGTTTTACTTGCTGGTGCTGTCTTTCTCCCTTCCATATGTAAATTGTACAGACCATTGCAGAAAAAAAAAACACAAAAAAAGACCCCCACAGATAAATGTGTTTGTTCTTTCCTCTGATGTGAAATATTACTGTGTTCTGTTAAATAGTAAATGACTCCTTATTTTCTATGGCACATACAACTTCATATGTATCATTACTTTTCTCAGTGTGCATGTGTTCTTAGATGTTTTTGACTATAAAATAAATACAGGCCCAATGCTTTTGGTTATGGATCTTTTACATGGCACAAGCATGTGGAAGTTAAATTGGAAGGAAGGCTTAAATCAGATGTCAGTCTGCCAACCCATCTGCAGTCCTGCAGAAACTGCAGCCTAAAGTGGAAAAATCAATGAAGCTTTCATTCAAATGTCTACAGTCAAACACACGCCAAATTAATATGCAGAACTGTGGTTGTATTTAATAAAGACAGACACTGGCTTCTGCATGCATACTAAATAACTCTGTTAGCATGAAGGTAAGGGCTACTAATCTCCATGAATTCACAGTCATTTGATATTCTTATCTCCAAGATAAGACAATATGCTCTGGATGGATGGACAACTAGATGGACAAAAAAACAGGCTGAGTGAGAGGRGCTAACAGGGTAGTGTTTAATGGGTTGTACTCTACCTGAAGGCTGGCAACAAGTCGATACAGCAGGAGTCTATCCTGGGACATGTCCTGTTTCAGGTGTTCACCAGTGACATGGATAAGCAGAAGGAAAGCACTCAGGAGGTTTGCAGATGACACCAGACTGGGGGTACCAGTGGACACTTGCAAAGTCAGGGCTGCCATCCAGAGGGACCTGGGCAGGCAGAAGGGTCCCACCAATGGGTACCCCATGACATTAAACAGGGACAAATGCCTAGAGTGAGGGCAGGGATTATCCCCTGTGCTCAGCACTTGTCACACCACATCTGGATACCAGGTCCAGTTCTGAGGCCCCAAGACATTAGTAAACAGTAGCGGGTCCAGAGGAGGCCACCAAGACATCGGGACTGGAGCTCTTTGCCCTGCAAGGAGAGAGCATGGGGCCAGGCTGGGTCAGCCTTGAGCAGGGATGGCTTCAGGGTACTTCGCAGTAGCCTCAGCACTGAAGAGGGGTAGGAAAGAGATGGGGCCGTCTCCTCACAGAGGTGCCTGGCAGGAGAGCGAGAGGCAGTGGACAGAAGCTCAGACTGGAGAGGTTCAGGCTGCAAATAAGGAACAACGTTTCCCCATGAGGACAGTCAAGTAGGGGAGCAGATTGCCCAGAAAATTTGTGTCATCTCCGTCCCTGGAGGTTTTCAAGCATCAGCTGGATAAAACCCTGTGTAACCTGGTCTGACCTCATATTTAACGTTGCTTGGAACAGGAGGTTGCACTAGAGACTTCCTGTGGCCTCTTTCAACCTGAATTATTTTGCAATTCTGTAATTTTCCCCAGTTACTGTCTGTATAGATATTTGTCCATATATTTCCACTGGTTCTTTATCTTTGGCTTGTATATTACAGGCTATTGCACCTAATTTTTCAAATGTAATAGTGCAATAGGACCTGTTTTCTCTGTGAAATGGTCATTTGAAATTGTTAAAATGTGAGTTGTGGTCCATCTCCTAAAATCAGCTTTCTACCAGCACATGACTGCTGAGAAGTACCATGCTGAGACTCACAACTGTGCTGGCTAACAAGTTACTTACCTGAGTTACTACGAGAGAAACAACTGTAATAATCAACTCTCAGTAGGTAGTCTTCTATCCAACTTCAGATAATTCAGTTGCTAGTTACTTTGATGCACTTGTAGGAATTCATGTGCATTTATGTCCTGCCAGTGGTGTGCATTTTGTCTTCACGTGGCCAAGTGCTACAGCAAGAAGCCCATCTTTAGTCTTAGAAAGGCTTAGAAGCTCTGGTCTCATTTTCTTAGTAGTGTTTTTTTTTGTTTTCATTTTCAGCGTTGACCCATTCTCCAAAAGTCTCCTATAATTAAGAGATCCATATATTATCACTTTGTATTTCTCTTGCTCTCTGGATCAGCAAGCATTATATCGTGTATATCATCTTTAGCAACTTGTCACTCATCTAGATACCTGAGAAAAGAACTGTTATGTGAACTTTACTTCTATACTTTTGTTCTCTTTTAGTCCATATCTTTGTAAATGTAAAATCAGGTATTGATATTTGATAATGCAGTGCTTATGGCAGAACTGAAAAATCTCTTCTTGCCTTTGAAACACAGTTCTGTGGGGGTGTTAGGATGGGGGAGAAAAGGTTTAGAGGATCGTACATTAACTTTCATCTTAGTGTTTTCTGAAAATAGTGAATAACAAACATTGCCATGGACCAAACTAAATGGAGTCACAAGCCATAGCTGATCCTTCAGGCATATGATAAGGACAATATTTTTAGAGAGTTACCTCCAGCTGTGTACATACATTTGTATCTATGCTGCTTGTCTGCAAGGTCTTCAGTTTCAGAAGTCCATAGATAGAATTTTTGTTGCTTATTAACACCCTTTGTAAAAGGTTTGGTTGAATAATTTTTAACTTTGACATGATATATTGTCTTGATTTAGACTGCTCACATCTCTGGAGATCCACAGCAGGAGAGAGTAAATTAGTCAAGGTTATTTTTTCCTAAGAGGCTTTCAAAATATGCACTGATCTCAGCAATTTAAACACCTAAACACTAACCAAGAAGAAATTATTTATGTCTCTTATTAGGCCTCCTAAAGGGAGCTAATTACGTATTAATACAGTGCAAGGAGAACTGATAACTTGAGGCTGATGTGACTTGAGCCCATCACTAGTGGGAAAAAAAAGAAATAACTTGATCATGCATTCACACACCATAGGCAAGTATTGCAAGTAATCCTATTGCCCAGTTAACAACATCATGACTGCTTCATGGTCTTTAATGTATTCATCTTGACTCTCTGATGTAAGGAAATGATGATATCCCCAATTTACAGACAGAATCAAAGACTATAGCCCAGGTCATCCAAAACATAAGTTTGGCACCTGACCCCAAATCCTTCAAGCTTTTCAGATGACTCTATATCATAGCAGTTGGTTGTATCAGGGCAAGAAAATAAACACCAGCCTCCACAGTTTCAGAGTAATAGTTAAGTAACTGGGCTATCCTTTCTTTGTATGTCTCATATCAGATTACTATGTCAATTCCCTTAATTCAGGTGATTCTATTCTCATCTATTTTGACTGGATTCTGCCAATTTCTACTTTTCAGAAACATATTTACCTAGGTATTTTGAAACTACAAATATTTCCAGTTTACATTCTAGCCTAGAGAAGGATGTTTATGAAACAGAAAATCTAACATTGTAATTATTTTGAAGCTGGAATTGACTGTATGCTTTTTTCCTCCATCCTTTCTAAAATGATGAAACACAATTTTTCAGCTATCGGCTCTATCTCCTCAAACCCTTTTCTAAATCCTGTAGCTTACAGTAATAGTAGGAAAATTGGATACATATATATCAAGTGAAAATGTAGACCCTAAATTGTTCATGGCAGCTGGTAACCTTTCCTGCCTTGTACTCAATATGCTAAATAAGATGTCGTAGTCAAATTCCAGAATACAATAAAGATGAGAAAATAATTAATGAGTAGGCCTATGCCCCATTACAATTTTCTTGGGACAAGCTGTTGTATAAATTTGGATTATTCCACCATGAAAATTATATGTACGTTCTTTAATCTGTCAAAGGTAACAGTTATTTCTCATTTACTCTGGTGTGAGAGAGAAGGTAATATGTGTTTTACTCATTGGTTTATCAAACAGTGGAAACAATGAATTTTTTTTTTCTTATGTGCACAGTTATCCCCAGTTAAATATATCAGCATAATCAGTCATGGCTGTGTCTTAGTATGCATTAATGTAGGGCACTACATTTGCTTCTCAGTGCAAGTTAAACTGTTCCAGTTGTTATCCAATCTATCTGCTGAGGTTAATAGATTGACTTTTCAGGGTACATGCCAGAGCACTGTGTCAGAGGCCCAGTCTGAGAGCGCATCTCCTCTGAGGTCGCTCTGGTCACAGCTTGATACCAGGACCCCGGCAGACCGAGGCAGCCGCTGTTCCTGCTGTCTGCTCACTCCTTCCCCGGGAAGATGGGCAGAGATATCTGACCTGCTCATGACACAGTTTCTAAATCATTGCAGTTTACAGTCTGGCCAATTCAGGAAACTTGGAATGGTCATCAATTTACTTTAGGCTCTGAGATTTAGACCACAGCTGCTCCAAAGCTGCCTGATTCYAGCTCAGTTCTGCTTGGACAGCAACATACAAATGTCAAGGCAGGCACCAACAACCGGCCACTTCGGAAAATGTCAGCTCCTAAAATCTGTAAAGACAGTATTTAATTATAATTGGAAGCACATTTCAATAGTGTGATTTGATTTTTTTATACTCTAGTTAATGTGTTGAAGGCAGTTTTAATTTCAAATAAATATTTGGATTTCTAACTATATGTTGTTAAACCAAGTAACTAGAAACACACATAGTGATGCTAAGCTCAGTTCATTATTAGATTTGCTTCATGGCCCCAGATTTGAAAATCTTTGGTGCTGGAGGAACTTTACTTTGTAGCTCTCCTCAGACTGGGAAAAATGGCTAATAAAAATAAAGTATTGCAATTGTTCCAGTATTTGCATCATTTGTTTTCAGCTTCTGGAAACTATATGCAGCTTGCAGAAGCAAAGATGAAGAAAGAGATTGCAAAGAGAAGACTCTGATGCATAGTTTGGAGAAAAAAAAGAAAAACTAATTTTGAAAAGAAAGAACTCAAAAGAAATTCAGAAAAAAAGTCCAGAAAAATATCATGAAATATTCCTAAAATATCCAGATAAAAATGTTATTGTAATGTGGTAGGAGTTATTATTCATAAGGATTATGTAAAATTAAAATTGCTAAAATTACACCCATTTACATGAACTGAAAATCTATCCACAGATTACTGAATAAGTTAAGCACAGTTAGTAAACTGTTAACTTTGAAAACTTGCCCTTCCTCATAAATAATCTGAGAATGAGGGCATCAAATTTAAGGAGCTAGAATAGTATTAGGGAAAAAGAACAAAATTTCTGATGTTTAACAGCAGAAGTATAGAATGCAGTAAAAGTCTTTTCCATTAATTTCAGATGGCTTTGGATTAGACTCACAGATCAAACTAATGCCACGGATGTAGAACAAAAGTAGGAGGACAGATAGAAGCAGGTATTTCAAGTAACTTTTGGAAAGGGAAAAGAAACAAAACAAATTCAAACAAGACATAGGGATTAAGGTATGAATTAAAGATTACATAATCATTGGTGAATTAATTATATACCCTTTTTCACAGAATCTGAGCAAACAATTTTATTCATGCATTGAAATCTCTGCTTGTGAGTTGTGTCATGCTGCATGTATAAATCTGCACCACAGAGCTTGGTGAGAAGCGTAAAAATTATAGGGTGTCATTGTGACAGTTTTTATGAACTTAGACCACTCATGAATGTATCACAAAAAAAACTTTATCAGAAGCACAGTTCTCAAAGAGGCAGCAGCGGAATGGAGCTTTTTCTGTTCAAATGCAGGCTACATAATCCTTTCTCCACAGCCTCATTCCTACTCAATATTTTGAATTTCCAGGACAGCTGAAGAAGGATTTATGTTTTTCATAAAATGCACTGTCTCCTGCCTCCCKTCCCAAAACTGCTAGCAGCTGATTCTTTGAAAACAGAGAATTTTCAGGTAACTCCATGTCTACCAAACTGTACTGTGGAGACAATGAGTCTCCTTTGCCCCTGGTTTGAAGATCCAGTCATAATCATCATCATCATAATCACAGTCTCTTGATCTGGGCCAATGAATATCAATATCCTGGAATTTAGAGCAAAAGTCTTAAAACTCACACCTGCAGAGATGCAGTGTCAATATCTCAACCCACTCAGGGCTAGGACACAGAGAAAAGAGAAATAGGTTTGAAAGCCACTGCACACAAAGAAAATATCATAATTTCATGGAATTTCAAATAGAGATTGACAGCAGAGAAGCGGAAGGGTATTCAGGATAGCTTTTGTTTTGAGCTAGACAGGTAATAAAACATAGAAAACACAAGAGGGGAGTAAATATTGCTGTAGATAACCTCTGAGGCAAAATTCAACTCCTCAAGCTTTTGAAACACCTAGATCAACAGATTCTGACTTTAAAATAAGAACTAGCAAAATGCTCAAGTTATAATGTACTTAATTATGCGCATATTGTTATGTATTTTATACATAATATTCAGAGGTGTGGGTTTCAAATGTTAAAATTCCAAGAAGATGACTGAATTCTAGGAACATGATGGGTTAATTTTCCCTTTGTGAGTACCAAAAAACAGTATTCAATGGCTTAGTAGTAAAGCTTGACAAAAAACCCTGCACCATGTATTTCTACTTCTGTACTCTCTCAAGAAAGACCAAACAATACTACACTAGGCAGTATTTTCATGTTTTGTATTGTTAGAGTGGGGAACTAATGGTCTGGATCCTGGAATTAGCTTGTGATCTTACTTCATTCATATCATTCACATCCCATAGTTTTTACCTGCACAGCTTGGCCGATAACATTAAGACATGGCAATATATGGCCTGCTGTAGATATTTGAAAAACATTGTTCAACTTTCAGACAAAGAAAAAATTCCCCAGTCACTGGGAAAGCAAAATGGGAAACCAAGTCCTAATGACTAGTTTCAGGAGGCTAGAGATGATACCGTGATTTCCTCGCCCTGCATTTGGATGGTGAGGATATGGAGCAGAGAGGAGCGATACAGTTCTGGACACTGAAGGTGTCATTGCACTGGCACAACTGCGGGAAACAGATGAGGGAGCTTTTCTTAATACAGTGGGTTTTATGGTTTGGATTCAGAATGAGCTCAGATAACCAAATCAGTCTTTGTAAGGCTCATCTAAAAGGCTGTGCTTGATTCACAACATCAAGGGAACTGTTTTTCTGAAATATAGCCTGATGGCAGTCAGCACTGGCTAAGTGTGCTCTGCTCCACCAAGACTGACAGTTTCAAACCAAAGTCCTCCGTGTACAGTCACCTGTCTCCACTGAAGCCATACCATACTATGATAGAGAACTGTAACTAGCTGACAAAACATGGGTTTCTGTTAGTTAAAAACAAAGTTGTTTTTGGCTGTGCTAAGCAGCTTAGCACCTACAGGGAGCCTGCAGCTCCTGAAAAGTCTTTTGTGTGTGAGTCTGTGTGTGTGTGTGTGTGTGTGTTTGCCATACTTCATTCTTTCAGCTTTACCTCCCTTAAGTATAAAAATTAGAAGAAATACAGAAATATACTCCACCAAATCAATAGGGCTTGTTTTAAGGGCCTGACCACGTACAATACACAGACAGGTATACCTAATTTGGAGCAGGCATGTAATGTCCTTCARTGAGTTTACCACTGAGGATAACTACGTCCTTCAGCAGCTTACCTAAGGTTGCCATGGATCCTCCAGATCTCACAATCACTGCACCATACTCTGAAAGAAGAGCTGGAGTGGCTCAAGTACAGCTTACATGCTCCATGCAGATGTTATTGGAGGAGGCTCTATGACCTGTGTTATGGAGGGGGTCAGACAGTTTTGTCCTAATGCTCCTTTCTAGGCTCAACTCACCCAAGTCAGAGCCAAGTACCATCCCTAGGAGGTCCTGTACATATATTTTAGAAGCTTCAGTTGTTGCAATGGTAAACTTCGATGTGAGAAAGATGACTAAAAAAAGTTGTCATAAACCAGGCATAATCCAATGTATTGGTTACGATATTTCTCCCTTACTGTAAGTTTTAGCTATAATCTTAAAGATATATTTATCTCCTTGGGAGGTCATTCAGATCTTAATTGTACTTGTTGAAGATATGTTTTGTGGGGAGGAGAGAGAAAAGAAGGGAGGGAGAGAGGGACGGAGGGAAAGCATGTGAGGATTCCTTTGCCACCTGAGCATTTAAAAAGCACACAGGAGAAAAATGTCTAAAGGCTAACTCAGAAAGAAGAAAAATGCTTTCAAAGCTACTAGTCTACCAAATCCATATTGTTTTACATCATATTTCAAGTCTGAACAGCAACCGGCAAGTATAGCTTCAGAGAGGAATTGTGTTTACAAGAGAAACTGCCAGTATTTATCAGAATGTTGCAAGTGAAATCTCATTAGTGAACTCTCAAAACCCGCTATGCAGTGTATCATTTATGACTGTAACAATCAGCTTAGCAGTGAGAAATTCTGGTTATTCCAGATGCAGAAACATCAAGAACTGACAGCAGCTGCACTAGCTGTAAATATGATGGTGGTAAATGGGGAACAAAAGGGCCAAATTCCAGAATCCTGTGAGAGCAAATATCTTCTAAGAACTGAAGCAAAAAAGAGACACACAAGAAAAAAAATGCTTACCCAAACTGGGTATGAATTTAAACAGACACTGCTGGTTATATATTGTGTCTAATACTGCTGCCACACAGCATAAGTTTTGCTCTATCTGCCAATGGTTATCAAGTGCAGTATATTTTTTCTCCCTGATGCAAGTATCACAGTCAATATAGTAATGTTTCTGGTTCATGTTCACAGAAGTCTCTGTAATACAATACAGTCAGCAGTGACCATATTCACATTGATCCCTAACCCTTTGGGGGAAAAGAATATATAATATGAGGTTTATAATATATACTCATTACAATACATTTACAATGTTGCTGTGTCAAAGGCATGATATGTGTGTCATGATCAAGACATTTGCTACTGGTTTATGTGCCTACGAAGGAAGAGGCACACAATGGCAGGTTCAATGCAATATAAGTTGTACGGCTCATTTAACTGATTCCTCTTACAGCCTTTTTAAAGTAAACCATTTCTGAATAGTTTGCTACCCTGAATCTCATAACTGGAGATCTCATCATAAGACACTGGATGAATGGCTGGCTGGCTGGACGGATGGACTGTTTTCTGTCCTCAGTTCCATTTTTCCAGTACATTTGGTTATACAGGAGTCCTATAAAAGTATAATATATGATGTAAAGAGACCCCTAGAAAAGTGCTGAGAAAAAGAAGAAAAACAGAGAGGCTTTTTTTGCTGATGTTGTTTTGGACTTAGAAAGAAAGGTATTGTTCCTTGGTGTTGTTAACTGGCACGTTTCCGTTGATTTCTTTTCAGCTCTGCCAGTTCACGTCAGCTGAAAGTATGATCTTCAGAATGAAAAGATTAATAAGAAAGAGAAAATAAAAAGCAAGTGTATATACATAACTGTATGTATACACATATGTATACACAGGCACACCAACAAAAATTGGTATGGCCAGAAAACTCTTACCACACCTGCCAAGTTTACAGGAGCCATATATCTGAGGACATAAACTCCCCAGGTAATTTTTGAGGTTATGGATAGAGCAGTCACAGTGTTGCCTTGGAAACCAATCTCCATTTTATTCTGTAGTCTGCATTTAATGCAAGACATTTATAACCCCCACACTAGCCAATCTACAAAGATGAATATGCTCTGGGTGATTCAGTTTCTTTATATTTCCATTTCCAAGGTCTTCAGATGCAGCTGACAGCACAGAATTTTGGGGAGGAGTAAATCCTTGCTTCAGGTTTTCCATCTCTCAACTCCAAGAACTGAGACGCCGATAGCTAATCTGTCTGGATAAGGAAAATAGAAGGAGCTTTGATAATCTCCATGCAGGAAACTTTGGGTGGCTGAGGACAGACGAATGACATGACATGTGTGATCATGATTCCTCTCTGGAAAGCTGAATAAGTATCAAGACAGAAAGATGAGAGAGGTTGAGTGGAGCTTTATAGGCTTTCAAAGAAAAAAGTAGGAGCATGGCTGAAACCAAGCTATAAAGAAACAAACTGCTATTGCTGACTGGATCAAAGGTTCTTATAACTTCACACCTTGACTCCCAAAATCAATTGTGCTTCTTGATTTAGAGGAAGGTGCTGGTGAGGACAACATGATCATGAGGGAATATCCTAACTGCCAGCAAAGAAACTGATATATATCCTGACATATGAGACTGTTTCTGACAGGACTGGTTGTCTGCTGCAGACCCATTCATCATGGTCAGGGTTTTAACAGAGTTTGAAAGGCCTCAGTGCTATTTCGGTGCTGCTTGAAGTCAGTGGTCAAACTGTTCCCAGCTYTGAAAGCCAAATAAGTTAAAGCTTACCTTCAACCTACAAAAGTCTATAAATCATTTCTACAATACAGCTTTAAAAAGACCATTCAATTGTTGTGTTGCCTTCAGTATTTTGACTGCCATGTTTAAGTGATATTAGTGAAAGTGCCCTGGAATCCAGCTGATGGAAGGAATATAAATATGTCTTAGTTTTGCCACCAACAAAAGTAATGTATCCATTCCACCAGATCTGATTGCCTTGCTCTGAAATAAACAAAGCATAAACCCAGTCATCATTTTTTTTTGAAGTATAGAAATCACAATGAATCAGCACTTTTGTTTCTGTAAAACATACTTAGAATTGCAAATATTCATTAACTATAAATCAATAGTACTTAGCATTTTTATCAATCTTTCAAACAGTTTTGTTGAAATAATGGGTCTTTCTACTGTATTCATTAGTATCAGCCAAATGGCTGCAGAAGATTCATTCTTGTTGATGCTTTTGACTCAGTCATGTGAATTGTTAAAGACAGTTATTAACAGGACTTGGCTTTTCTGTAATTGCACCTGTGGTGTCTTACTGTAATTTAATTAACTATTGCCATTTGTAATTTCTAAATCTGTTTTTCTATATATTTATCATCCTTATGAGAAGAAAAATAATGCAAGTGGGGAAAAAGGCAGGTTATATTCACTTATGAGTAGCAAAGTAGGAGCAGAAAAACATTTTTAACCATACATCTTTATATATGGATGTGTAAAGGGAAAAAGGACCACAGCAAGTAAAGTTTAAGGGCATAATATAAAACAAGTCTGTAATAGGAACATTAACTTAAGCTGCATTGAATATCCTGTCTATTTTACTGTATGCATTTGATCATGTGCAGCCCCTGCACTAAAACAACATCATTAAAGCTTGTAAAGGCGGGCACAGAGAAATTCAAGACCAAATGAAATTTTCTTGTGCATTATGAATTATTATTTGATACTTAATTATATGATCACTCTATATGTTTTCCACAAGGTCTTTTTTTCATTCACAAAATCAGTGAACATGTTTGGGAGATAAATGAAAGTCCAGAGAAATAGAGTCCAGAAAAAATTAGAAAGCAGTTATTTTCTTACACAAATACTTGCAATTTTCCCTAACGCTAAGACTGGATATTTAATGGTTTCTTGTTTTTTAAAAGAAAAACACTGAAAAAATCCACCTCATGGCTTGACCTAAAGAAATCATGATCAGGAAAATGTCACAGAGACCCTATTGCCAGAAGTAGGTAGACAGCTGCTGGCAATAAGACATTGCCATACCTTCTCTGGAGCAGAACTGGAGTGGAAAGGGGCATCTCATCAGTAGGTTCGACAGATATTTCTGATGACAGCACTGGCAAGCACTGGAAATCCCGAATTTGATTCCACAATGTGAGGACAGACAAAAAGACTATTTCAGAACAAAAAAATCAAGATTGTTTGCATGTTTGTGAGCAACTAAAAATGAAGTCTTATAATGGAAAGTATGTTGTAAATTTAGTAATTGGTAGAGCCGTTAGCACTGCAAAAATCCTCAGGGCATCCTTAACCCAGAACACAGATCCACAGAAATCCTATACCAATACACAGAAAGACACACACACACACACACACACACACACACACACACACACACACTAAGGCATTGTGCAGAAATATATACATAATACCACAGGCAATTAGAGACTCAGAAATGGATGAAAGAGTTGACTTTCATGACACTAGGTCAGCTTTTAGGATTTGCTATCATCCCATGACTTACCTGTAGTCTGTAAGCTGATCCTACTATATAAGTCTTCAAACATGCTCTAGCATACAGCTGTAAATTTCAGACATATACATAAACAGACATGCAGTTATCAGGTCTTTGATGGGTCATTGGTTCCTATTAGTGCCTAATCAAAATTTCTAACTGCAGTAGTGAGATCATGGCTTTGCAAGCTGAGAAGGTATTACACATTTCAGTGCTAAATACTTCAGTGTATTCCTCTTTCCTCACATGCTTAATAATCCTGAAAAATGAAAATGATGAAAAGTGATCTTAAGGGTTGAACAATTTAAAAAAAACACTGCTAAACCTTGGAAAGGTGCAACCTTTGAAATCTTCATTGCAAGTGTAAAATGCATGCCTGAAGAATTCAGGGGAAAAAAAAAAAAAAAAACAGGACTTTTAATTCAGTGCACAACAATAGACTAGTGTCCTTTTGCACTGTCACACTCCATCATAAACTTTTATTTCACTCTGCTTTCTTCACTCCGTATCTGGCAAGTCTTACACTCAGACTGTGGTCTGAAAATGCGCACAAAAGTAATAGCCTCAGAAATTCTGGTCAGACAGTATCTCAAGGATTCC
Organism: Apteryx rowi; assembly: GCF_003343035.1. Taxonomy (NCBI): domain Eukaryota; kingdom Metazoa; phylum Chordata; class Aves; order Apterygiformes; family Apterygidae; genus Apteryx; species Apteryx rowi. Next base: position 100,151 of record NW_020447411.1, on the reverse strand, counting down.
ATATCCTGTCATTTTTACCAACTGTAGTCTCAGATTGCTAAATGACTCTGATCTGTTTTTGTTGTTGTTGTTTCTCAAAAAAAAAAAAAAGACAATCTTTCATTTGTGTAAACTGCTCATGAATAAGCACAGTAATATTGGGTTATATCAAACAACATACCCTAATGTCTTATCTGCAAGACCAGTCAACGGCAGATGCCTGAGGGTGAAGAAGAAAGCAGGACAAGTGTATTTCTCTCTCCACACCCTCCTAGCTTCCAGCAGTCTCTGAGTAAAGGACTACTTGTCGCAGAGGTGATCATCCATGTTTTGATAGTAGTTGGTGTGTTTTTTCTTCTACTATTTTTCCATGAATTCTTCAATAAAAATTAACTGAATTTTTAAACTTCTGTGAGTTTTTCACTGTTGACAACTTGGGATGTCGCCGTCCCAAGCTAGTGAGCTCCAGAGTTCAGTTCCCTGTTGTGTGACAAAGAATCTGCTCTTCCCCTGTTCATCTTCTTTCTGCCCTTTGGGACTTTAAGGACCTAAAGGCTACAGCAGTGAGGAGTTTTGAAATTGGGGAAGATAGGGATAAGACATTTCATAAAGCTTGTCAGAAGCTGGGCTTGATTGGAGTTACTTGGCTCCACATTGAATTACTTTCCCACGTGGAGGACAAATGTACACTACCTGATCCTGGAGACTACTGATAATTTCTTTGCCTCACTAAGTTAGCCAGCAGCCTAAATGACAAAGCAGATTTTTTTCTGAATGTGATAAGAGTGATTTATTATTTCATTTCTCTTTTTCAATGGTCAAAGCTGTATATTTCCCATTTGAATATCCTCCTAATTTTCAGCAAGTTTTTGTCAAATATTCTCTGTGCATATGACTCAGGTTTCTTTTACAAATATGATCCATGGCCAGCCTGAAATAATTTATTCTTCCAAATCATATGGACTTGAGCTTAATAACCCTTATTGTAGCTGCAGGTATATGAAGGAAGGACTTCTGTATCACATTTAGCTGCTACACAAGCAAGTCCTGAAAAGCAGCAAAAACTTCATATCATGTTTATCCTGCTAGATGAATCACAGACACTGTTTAAGAGTGTAGGTTGTCTCTCGTCTCAAGATGCTAGTGTTATAGATGGGAGAGAAACTAGTTTGTGGGCCAGACTCTAAATCTTAAAACTGCAGAAAGTTTGCAGAAAATGTTACATCAGCACAGATAGAGTAAGGATCAGATGATAACGGCGGTATCTAACCTATTTTACCAAAACCCCAAGATTAAGGTGAAAGAATATATGACTTAGCTCAATTAGAAGCAATATACTGCTAAGCAGCCCTGTGACTAGAGGTAGGAAATGCTTTCAGTCAAAACCTTTTATCAAAATGCTTTGTGAGTTCTGTTCCTTTACTGTGATTGAGGGTAAAAGGAAATAAATAAATAAATAAATAACCTAAATACTTATAGATTTTTTTTTTCAGTTTCCCAAGTTATATCATCTTTTTATTTTAACAATGTCCTTCAAATAATTTTTTTGTGCTTTCCTGTACTTAGTCTAAACTTTTTTTCCCCCATAGGATTTGGTCATACCTGATGACTGTTTAGTTTTAACCAGAATGACAGAATGCAAAAAAAATCCATCATTCACACAGTAATGTTTGTGATCACTTCTACTTTTTCTTCTTTTTTTCTCCAGCACCTTTATGTATACAATAGTCCATTGATGATGTCTATATGAGATATTACGTATTTTGGGAGAGAATGTAGCTCAAAGACGATGAAAAAAAAGAAAAAATGTTTCCTGTTATCAATAAACTGACTAGTACAGTCTTTCCTACATTTTTTCTTCATATTTTCTGCAATAACATCTCCTTGATAAAATTTTGTTAATTTAGAAATTATGCTGTTTGGTATGCAAATCAGAAAATGTTTGGAAGTGTGCATCCCAAACTTTCCACCATTTACCCACATGACAAAAGTATAACTTTTCCCCAGGAGGTTTCAGGGATCAAATATCACACTCTCAATATCTGATTTTTTGTTGAGAAGTTTCTATCAGTATTTTTTCCATTTCATTTGTAGAAGTCCTCCACAGGATCTAGCAGAAGCTCTGTATTTGTCTCAGACTTCAGCAAAAGGTGGGTTTTCTGTCTGAATTATGCTCATAAGTCAATGAACAGTTCTCAACAGCAAAAGTTGGCACTGGAAGTGAAAGAAGTCATCTTGTTTTCTGCAGAATCCTGCTCTTACCCTGTAAGTTGCTCCCAGCTTTCTGTTGATGCAAACATCTGCTTGGTACAGTGAACTGAACTGGAGGACTGATCTGACTGAAAGGTTAATTTTTTTTTTTTCCTTTCCTTTTTTTTTTTTTTTTTTTGGTGGTGAGCTTCCTATTGACAAGACTATGATAATAGGCTATACAAAATGGGGACTACACGCTAAAATCTGCACTTTCCTCTCCATTCTTTGCAAGGGGATTGCATGTTTATGTGAGTCATCTTTGCACGTTAATCAGTGCATTCTTCCTATATGCCCTTTCGAAGAAATGCTACATTCCTGGATGTAAAATCTGTTCTCACAGATGTGTTCCTGTATCACAGTTAGTTTGCAACACAGAGCTTGGTATACCACCTACATACCACTTTTGACAGACMTCCTCACATGTAGTTCTGTTCTAAAAATTGACTGCGGAAAAATATGCCTTTCCTACCACGAACCAGAAGACTCTCTGAATATTCCAAGTTCAAACTCCTGATCAGGCATGAATGACAAAAATACTTCATCACTGATTTTCATTCGTATTAGTCCTGTGAAGGTGCAGAATGTACARATTCCTATATTTTCTCCCACACTGCCAAGAGAATTTTTCTCCCCAATTTCATGTCAGTGATATCTTCACAGTGCCAGAAAAGGCAAAGAGTTCTCCAGTTGTTGCTGAGGTCATGGTTTGCTTGTAAAACTCCTATGACTAACTACAAGAGGAGACAGACAGACCCCAGGGGAGTCTTTAAGGGAGAATCTCCAGATTTGACAACTAAGGGAAAAACAAACAAAAAAACTCTTTTTTTGTTTTTGCCTTGTAAAAGAGCAGACTTGATATGATACCAAGACACAACTAAAACACTGGTTATTTTATTATTACTGATAGCAATAATAATAATGATTAAAAGGCAGAATCACATTGTAGAAAGATGTATTCCTAAAGTTAGACCACAGCCTGTTGGGGGGATGGAAGTAAGCAGAAAAGAGAAAAGAAAGGGTAAGTATACAAATGCTTACCACCCCTCTTTGCTTCCCTCAATTTGTAGGAAACCATGTAGAGAGAAACTGAAGGCGAGTGGACTGCCTTTCTCAACATATTTTTTGGCATGGCTGCAGCTGACAGATCCTGCTGTCTGCTCTGTGATAGATAGATACAGCTTCACCAGCTCTATGCCAGCTTATACAAAGTTTATTTCACATATACATTTTATGTTCTTCCATCAGAGCAAAATAAAAGCATGCTACAACTGCTGAAACCCAGGTTTTGCATTTTGTCTGTTGTAATTTCAGACTAGTCTTAGGTAGGAACTGTCTATTTATCTGACTTGGTTTCCTTAGTGAATATCAAGAAGAACACAGCAACAATGTGCCCTCAGCTTTTTTCATACCTGTTTTCATTGATAGATTCATCTTGCCTATTGAACAGCTGTGGGAGAGAAAAAGAAAAAAAATATTCATTTATATGACAATTAATATATAAAGGTAGGTTACATGCAGTTTGGTTTAACACACTTCTTACCTGTCTGATCAAATTCTTTCTTGCAAACAGATAATGAAATGTCCTAAGGAACTCTCAAAAGCCTCTCCTGGAGAAGCAGGATTCATCTCACTTAAGTTTAGACATCAACACTGTAGAAAGCAATTTTTGACTTGTGTGAACTGCTAATTCAGCCAATGGAGAGAAACAGACATTTCTAGGATGTGTGATAATAATTAATAATGATTTAACAATAATAATAATCTGAATTATTTTAAATATCTATTGGGATTAAAATACATTACTTATTAGAAGTGCCCATCTCTCCTCCTTGACTATTAAGTGAGTCTAGTTATTAATCACATGTAGCCATTTACAAAGTAGGCATTTAGGTTTGAACAGATTATTTCCAACTTTTATCCCTTTCATTTTGGTCCTCTGGGTCCACACATCACATTTCCTCTTTGTTTTCCTGCAGACATGTTATGGGTTTATAAGGCACATAACCCAAGAGAAAAAGCAACTGTTTTGACTATAATAACACCACTGTACAGTGAGAAACATCTGTGCCTTCCCAAATAAGTCTGTGAAACACCTTGAATATTGCTGATACTAATGTATTGCTTTGGCAGATTGTATAAACAAAGGTTAGGTATTTGTCTGCAGTTTTAAAAGCCCAGAAAAGAATCATTTCTAATTAAAATTAAGTTTCATGAGAACCTCTTTATCTTTTTTCTTGAATTGTTTTCTTCCCATCTGAACACCTGTGCCTAAATTCACCACAAGGACAAGTGAGACTAAAACAGATTGACTACAGTTGATTTGGCTGTATTGTTCTAAATGTACGGGTTTTATTACAAACCAGGTTTTCAGAAATCTTCAAGTTATTTACAATTAAAAAAGGAACAGCAAGGAAACTTTTCCCATGCCTCAGCTGCTTTAGTAGTATAATGCATCAGGGTCAATCAGAGATGTAAAGTAAGATGTGGCCTTTGCACTAAAGTGGGAAAGGGAAAACATGCATATCTTATGATTTCTAAAGTTTGTATCTAAGGAATGGTCGTGAGTAAATAATCTTTGTTTCTCTGTATCCATTTGTCTATACCTTAAAATTTCTGAAGAAATTTTTATCAAAAATATTGAATCCTTTTGGTAATGCTTTTGTTTCCATTTTTGCATTAAGTGGCCTGCGCCTGTTCTAATGAAAAAGTTTCTAATATCCTGTTTTTTTAGTGAGTGGAGTGAACAATGTCATTTAAAAATGGTTGTGGAGTAAAGGGACTTTCATAGTTGAATTCTAATCAAGGGACATAGAAAGGATGTGATTAATTCCTGCTTCTCTGAGGGCAGTCAACAGGGACAGAGTCTGCTAAGGTGAATCTAGATCTTCCTATTTTCCCCACCAGCTTTAGGACACTAGAATATGTTGAAGATCCAATCCACTTCCAGTGAAATGAATGAAGACACTTCAGCAGCTTTAGAGGACTTCAGATCAGGTCTCACAGGAATTTTTCAGTTCTTCTGCAACTTTATCACTCAATTGTATAGTCAAGAGAAATTTGGTGTAAACAGAGTTGACCCGCTCTTTTTTGGGTAATACACGTTTTACCAGATTCTCGCAACCAGACCAGGCAGACCAGCAATGGTTGAATTACACTATAACCTCACTAGCATATGAAGAGTGATTTTGGAGCAAAAGGCCTGCAGGGAAAGACGGAGACTTTTTATGTCTCCTGTTCTGCATTCTCTTTTAAGGCGCTGTGGTTAAATGACCTAGTAGTGAGCACTAGACATTCAGGCAAGCAACTAAACATAAAAACGGAGACATGGGTTGCTCCCTACCAGAAGCATAAATCCAAAAGTAGATGCTATGGACACATACAGAAACAGCCTTAATTTAGCAGATAAGGATGTGCAACAGAAAGGGGATAAGTTCATCTTTCATATTTCTCTGGAATAGGTCTGGCATAGGATTTGTTGTCCTGTTAAGTGCAAAGAAAGTGGGGGATGGGGGAGGAGGGAAGGAATAAGAAAACCGTAGGCATAAAGAAAATAGAAAGTTTGCCTAAAGCTATAATTCATCACTGTATGTTTGCAAAGAACCCATGACTATGTAAGCAATTGACAAATATCCCTATCTTTTCCTTCATTTTAGGAAGGATATCCTAGCTAAGCACATTGCGTGGTTAAAAAAGAATGGGATTTTTACTAGATACTTGCACCTAGGCAGCAAAACAGAAAAACAAAGGAAGCTTAACACATGTACTCTCTCTCTCTCACACACACACACACACTAACACACACTCAAAACACACAAAATGAAAGGAATTTAGCTTAAAAATGCAATCTGCAAGCAAATTATTCTGTCATCTAGCTCCTGATACAGCTTAAAGGGAAACATTTTCTCAGAATAATTTTAGGGGTAAAGTTACACCTTTTGGCTTCTGCAACGAAAGAGAGAATAGGAAGGTAAGCGGTAGGTGGAAAGAAAAGTAATGATGTATGGAATATATTCCTGACACCTCTGAAGACATTTGAGAAGTCTGGCATTTGGAATGAAATCCACTGACCCTCAAGAGATAGTTCATAAGAGTGAAATGAAGCGATTTGTCACTTATGATAAAAAATATCCTGAGAACATCTTTTGTTTAAAAGTTTACCCCAGAAGAATAGCTGAACTCTGTCAGAACTCTTACCTGTTTATTACAGGAAAGAAATGAGATATAGGAAATTGTTCTAGAGGGTATCCCATGCATCCACAGGCACTATTGCCTCTCCCACAAGTCCTTGTCTGTAAATGTTCATAGTTAGAAAACTGATGATTTTTAAAGGAAAATTGTTGTTTTATCAAGCTATTAATTCCCATGATAATCGTTTGCTTTTGCTTTTTTACTTAAGATCCAATATCCCTCAAACTGAATATTCTTTAGGCCTATTTTTGGTTGAGATTTTTTACTTTTTGCAGCTGAAAATTTGGGACTGTTAGTTGCTGGGGGCCAAAAAACAAAAACAAACAAAAAAAAACACTTCTAGAGATTTTCTCTGTGTGTGTGATTTTTTTTGTTGTTGTTGTTRTTGTTGTTCTGTTTTTCAAACAAGATTTTTTTAGAATAAAACCTCTATTTTCCCCACAGCTTTAGTCACAATTAGTCATATTAATCATACATGATGATGTGCACTTGCCATTGTTCTGTAATGAAAAAGGACAAATAAAACCATCTTAACAGGAGAGCTAAGAATTTCCCTAACATAAGAGTATGACAGAAAAAATGAACATGCCCAAAACACATTGATGCCCTGATGATTGACAGCAGCCAGAAAGTCTGTTAGAATAACTCTGAAACAGCTGTAGCTCATAATGGAAGTTCATTTATCCTCCCAGTTCGTGCAACACTAAAAGTTCTATAGACTCTTGTGTGCCTTTAACCACTCGTTTCTTTGCAAAAAGCAAAAACCTGGCCAGAAACAAGAAAGGATCTCCTGATAAGTGAAACTCCAAAAGAAAATAAGGACTCATGTCTCAGTAGCGCAGGAAAACGTGTAGCTTGACCCGGTTAAGATAGAAATGAAGGACTGTGGTTTTGCTACTACTTTTTCCTTAAGAATTGTTTTTGCAACACAGGTAAGATGAATATTTAGACCTGAGCATATGACATGGAAGCTTAATGTTTTATGGCATATCACATTTATATAACCCTTTTAATCCTGATGGATTGCAAAGTACTTCACCTCCAGGTTGATTATAGCAACTCATTTTATCGAGGAGTGAAGCCTGCCAGACTGAAAATCTCCAACAGCTACAGAGCACAGCAGCCTCTCTACCTAGCAACACTAGTCACGATAACTACATCAGCCCAGTAATCTGTGCTCTGTCTCTGCCACTTCTGCTTAGAACACAGACATTGGGTCAAGGCTTCTTCAGCAATATTCAGAGTCCTCCAAAAGATTAGTCCTAACTGCTTAAGAGATCACCTCTCCCTCCACAGCCATGGCCTCCCAAAAGAGCAGCAATTCTCTTCCACCGTAAAAATGTCAGTCAGAATAAAGATTGTCTTGAAAAGATGGGAGCAGAAAACAAGATCTTAGAAATTTTTTACATAAGTGTTAAACAAGACTGTTTTCGTCAAGGCACCCTGAACTGAGCACAAGTATCCAACCTGCCTTTCCACTGAGACAGAGAGAATATGTCTGGAGTGGCTAAGAGGGATCTCACTGTCACCTTTCCCACTGGGCAAGAGCATCCCATTTTCTGGGGTGGGACACTGCAGCTTCACAGAACAGAAACAAAGGCAAGACACAGAGACGAGCACTTTGTCAAAATTCACTCGGTGGAAACTCAGTTATGGAATAATGAAAGTCTGTGTATTTGCTCTCGAATTCACCACCTTTAATATCTCACTGCATGATTTCTTCCAATAAAAGTCATGGACACACTTGATGTCAGATCATCTTTTCATTCTGTGTTTTTACAGTGGGTGTAAGTCAATTTTCAAATCTCATAATCGCTATTTAAATACAAATAACAAAGATTTGAACCCAGTTTGAAGGATTTCAATACTCCCAGTAAGTCAAACAGTAAAAGCTTTTTTTTTTTTTTAACATTGGTAAATCTTTTTTTACTAATGGTTTTGGCATCCAAGGAAGGGGGCAGGAAGACAATAAACGGTATTCTGTCTCTTTCTGCCTAAATAGCCAATAGACCCCCCTACCCTGAGTATGAATTTGTGTTAAAATGACTCAGAGAGATGAGAAGCTGCACAATTTAGCAAATCACTGTTTAGCAGGACGTTACATTTTGTGGCAGACAGCCAAAATAAGAAGCCTTCAGCGCTTGTATGCTACTATAATCTTTAAAACATGTCAAGGTAATCAGCACTGCAGTGGCTAACATTACTAATATGAACCATAGTCTCGTTGTGTTAACAGCATTACAAATACACATGTTAAGAGATCTGAAATGTTTATGAAACTTACAAGCCTGTCAATTTTTTTTTAACTTTTTTTTTAAACTTTTTAAATGGTATCAAGCGTAGACTGACTAAACAAATTTTTCTGTGGGTGTGAGAAGGATTCAGTATTGCTCTAGTGAATTATTGTATATTAAGCATTTGGGAGAAGCTACCAAATTATCATGACAGTGTAGCTCCATCTCAGAGAGGTTAGCTTGTAATTACTGTGTTTATCATAACAGAGTCCACTCTTGTGATTTCTTCTCCTGAGGTCAACGTCTGCCATGATGGTTATGCATGTTTCATGGCTGAGAGAAACTAGATCAACTAAAAGATAAAAATTATTATTTTTAGTGAATGGATGTGCTGAAGGAGAAAAGCTCCCAGGCTAGCACCAGGATCAGCTGAGCAAGATGCTGTTACTTGCAGTACCCCTACAGATGCTTCACAGAAATGCACTCTTACAGGACAAGAAAAATGAAGTTTGAAGTGGACAAGAGGTAATTCTGAAGTAGACTGACAGGCATATCTGTAGCAGTTTCAGATGCTTTGAATATGATCTTCAGGAACTTCATGACTGCATGTCAGTTTAGCCCTTGTACAAATTGTACTTGCCTACTTTTGTGATGATAATGCATATGCACTTATATTCTGTTGAAAAGAGAATGCTTTAGACAGCAGGATTTTCCTGATTTAGAAACTGACCTAAAATCAATTGAAAAGAGAAAAGTCTTCCCATTGGCTTCAGCAAACAAAGAATCTAACACATTAACTGTATTTTATAATTGTTATGAGGCCTAAAAAGCATAGTTATCTGCATGTTGGTTCACATTTTGAAGCAGATTTCATTCTGTATGTAATTTTTATTTCATTATTTTCCCTCTGTTATTGTAGCTCTGCAAATAAAACTCTCTGCTCTGATTGGCAGAAATGATACCACACTTGTACACCACACAGAGAAAAATAAGTCATTTGAAAGTATAGGAAACATTAAAGTCCTAAGAGGACTTTATCTCAATTCATGTATAACTCTGGTAACTCATTAACTATATCCGCTTTTGCCAAAGTTGTATCTGCATCTGAACATGTTGTATTTGTATTATACACATAGACATAATAATACTTAAGGTCACTCCATAGGCAAATAATCTTAGCAAATTTTCCTGCTGTTGACAAAACTATTATAGAATTCATTTCATCACAATGTGGAATGTGGTGTCTGTTAACTGCATTAGGTCTAATGGTAAGAAGTTTCTTAAATATGATGTGTTTGATAGGATTCATTTGTACTACCGGGCGAAGCAAGGTCTTATTCTTTTTTTCTAATTCCTCTGTTCTACTTAACCCACATTAATATTTTGTTATAGTGTTTTTACATTGTCTTAACACTTCTCCTTACAAACAACAGCAATATACCTTTTCTAATGTTAGGGTCCAAAATGAGATGGTTTTGAGTTATAAAGAATGCAGACAGAGGTGCTTAGCTGAGAAGGAACAGTTCCAGGTTTTGGTGCTTACCCACAGACGTCAGGGCCCCGAGCCCAGGCAGCAAAACTCTAGGGCTGGGGTCCTTACAGCAACAAATAAAGTCAAAGCTCAAAATCAAAATAATTAAAATTATGTCACAATAAAAGAGAGCTAGTCAGTAGATGCCACAAAGTTTCAGTAAACTCGGGGTGGCAAACAAGCCAAGAAAAGAAGTGCTCTTGTTCAAATGATTTGTTTCGTATCTTACTGTATTGTGAGGCAAACTAATGCCAAGAAACTTAGTTTACTGTTTATGCAAAATGAATTCATTTCCTTTTTGGTGTGCAGAACTTCTATTCTTGTGTAAAAGGCAGTTAATTAAGTCTTATAAATGAAATTAATTTGGTCCCCTTTCTGATTACTTCATTAGGGAGAATGACTTTCTTTTTTTCCCAGCAAGAGTGAAATCCCTCAAGACCTTTCCTCAAAACACAAATTGTTACTTTTAGTATCAACAGAAATAGAATGAGACAACTGGTTGGGGGTGGTGGAAATAAAACAGCTTCTGAAACTGCTCTCAGGTGGGAAGCAAACATCAAATTAATAGTAACATGATTTCAAATTGTAAGTCACAAAATATTTTACCTCTCTGTAAAAAAGCCTGTTCTGAGAAGCAATCTTGCTTTTATTTTCAGCAGTTCCAAATTAAGTGATCTGGATCAATATAAGACATCTCTTGTGTTACAAAAAATGTACTGCTAGGCATGCAGTTCAGCCCTCCATTTTCTGGAGCAACTGTAAGAAGCCCCCCTAAGCAGCTGTCTAAGTTTGGAAACTCCTTCAGAGAATCATGTTTCTACCTCTTACCAAAACTCTTGGCTCAGTCCTGGCATAACAACATGATCGTGCTTGAGAGATTACATACTAAGAGAGAAGAAAATAGAGAAAAATTTCCGTTCTCAAAACGTTACAGAAGAGCTACCACAGAAAATCCACCCGTGGCAATACGTATTGGTGGTGCTAATGGCACATCATAAAAGTTTCATTGGCTTGCCTCTTTTCCTATTTCTACTCTTTCCTCTTGCATGGACACATACATACACAGAAACAGAGAGCTGTAACTGTGTGAAGACTCTTTGGTGTTTCTAAGAAAGGCAAAAGGCTAACCATCTGACAGGCTACTCATCCCATGTGGAAAGTCACCTTTAAAGGAGCCAAAGAATAAGGATGTCAGAGGACATTGGACTGACAAGGACCAGATCTTGAACAAAACCTTTTTCTTTCTGTGTAATTCTTCCTCAACCCTAACCCACCCTTCTCTTCTGTCATTTTTCTACATGTTTTGGGCTAAAGATCTTTCCCTGTTGTTTGYGCAGTACCTAATCCAGTCAAACCCAGTCATCAATGGGTCTTCTGTCCACTGCAGGAGCAGAAAACTCTGTACTAATAATACTTGCAGAAAAATGTGACTGCTGCAGAGAATCAAGCTGGCAGAACTGGATTCAGCTGACTGGCTCCTCTGTTAGGACTGAATAGTGCCAGGAGAAGGGTCTACCATAAGAATCATGCAATGCCATGGGCAGCGCTTGCTCTGCGCTGCTAAGTTTTTGGCTTTATAAAAATTAAATTCAAGTACAAGGTTCTACACTTTAAGAGAAAATATAAAACAAAACAGAGAGAAGAATAGAGATGAAGCTGAAGAGGAAACTCTTACCATGCTCAGCCACTGGAAGAACTTTATGAGAGATCATCTGCATTCAGTACTGGAATGTATGTTGTTCAGCAGGAGAAGTACAGTCCCTGAAGTTATTTTAATAGTATAAAGTCAGAGGCTAATACTGTTCTTAGATTTCCTAAAACTAGATTTCACTTGTATTTTGCTTTACGTAGTAGTAAAGTAGATTAAACAAGTGTGTGACCTACATTATATTTATTTCTCTACTCAGGAAGATGAAAGAAATTCCATAGAAACCTATTTCAGCAACCAAATTAAAAAGCTGAAGACTGGCAAAATCTCCAGGTTCAACTGGCAGTTTATGTTAACAAAGAGGCACTGCATGTCATCTGAATTTCACTCTGGGATATACTTATAACTGTAGGTCAACCAGTTTTAAAGGATGATAGACAGTCTCTAGGAAARGGCTTCGGGTTAGCCATTGTGAGACATGGTAAAAATGATTCTCTAATCCCCAATTGTCTGAATATATATTTGGTTAATACAGAACAAACCCTCTACTTTCACTTTCCCTGAAAAGCAGTTTTTACTTGATTTGCTTATAGCTTCACAAATGCAAATATATATATATATATATATATATATATATAAAAACATGTGGGATCCCAGTGACATGATCATGACTGTGTACAAATATACAGAAGATAGATAATATTTTCCTTACAAGTCTGCATGACTTACGAGTTTAACACAAACAAAAAGGATTTAATCTTCTTAGTCATTTCAAACATGTATTTCCCAAGATTGTCTATAACCCATACTCAAGAAGAAAAAAAACTGCCAATAACTTCAGCACAAAGAGTATTGTTACAGCTTTTTACAGAGAATTTGATTTTCACCTCTCAGCCTACATAATGCATGGAGTGTCCTTTTGAAACCCTAATTACAAGCTCCACAGATACAGGACCCCTTTGAAATCCTGTTTCTTATTCAGATTCTTAAATAATTGTTAAAAATGGTACCTCACCAGAACTAGTCAGCAATGAAATATCTAGACCTGAAAGGCTGAAGTTTGAGGTGACAGATGATATCAGTTTGCAAATTCAGGAAAACCTAAATACAGCAGATATACTGTAGAAAATCACAGATGAGCTGCATAGGAGTGTGGACTGAGAAATGGAATCTATTTTGCTTTTAAAGTGGAATTTTGAAAGTTTTAGACTTAGTTCTATACTTCCCCAGCTTGTGTACTTCTTCATTTTTGCCTGTTTTATAAACCAATAAGCACTGTGCTCATTTTGCATTATAGATTGGAGGAAACAGCATGGGTTGAGAGGTCAAACCCCATTCACACACTCCCAGTCCAAGCATGTTTTTGGCCAGTGTTGAGATTTCCAAGTAGCACAAGCCTGGCTAGGCATGAATTTTTGAGTGGCATTCCCATGAGGGCACACATTTACACATTTACTCTGCTGCTAAGAGACTATATATAACAAGGCCCAAGATTTGAAGGTGCTCCAACCTTTACTGGTTGAAGCAATGTTCTAACAAATTGAATATCACATTCACAAAGGGTAAAAGCTGTATGACAAAGAAGGCGGAACAATTATTTAAGTGGGACTGAATACGGGACCTCCTTCTCATTGTCTATCAGTAGAACTTAGTTCCTAGGTGACTGAACGGTGGCAGATGTCTCATGCTGTCATAGGATGGCATCAGCCACCCTCCAAAAGTAACAGGTCTTCTCCATTGATTCTACAGGGCACTAGAGCAATGTCTTCTGACAAGGCATCAATTTTTAGACTACTCAAGATTTTAGACTACTCAAGAATGCTACCATAAGTGATTTCAAAACTGGATTTACTTTCCTAAATTTCTTTAAAAAGTTAAAAACTTTGTCTCTTAGAAGTTTAGACTTCTCTACCTAGTCCCATGGTTTGCATGAGAGCATGTCCCTGTCCAGAAGAACCTTCTTTCCTCTCTCAGGGTATGGCTGAGCCCTGTGGAAGCCAGCGTAGTGATAAGGCAGTAAACCATGTGGCTGCTGTCAAAGACAAGATGGATAGAGAGATCATAAAAGTCAGAAAAATTTAAAACTTGGTTCCATTATCTATATTAAGGTGTCATCTAGATTATGTAAACAGCCCTTGCATCCAACAACTAAAATTCCTGGATTGATAAACACAACTAGTAGTTCAACTTAGCCACTGATACCTAGATATAATGAAGTGGGAATGGGGAAGGGGAAAGGGAAGGAGAAGGGGAAGGGAAACGAAAGGTTGAGGCTGAATCTATGTTTCCATATTTGGATATAAATGTTATCAAGATTTTATAAATGTGTTTGTTTGAAGAACATGCTTTGGAGATAAAGGTATAAAAGATTGGTAGATAAGGATATGTAAGATAAACCAGGCATATAACTTGGATGAAAATGTTATTAATAGCAAAACACCATGCAGTAAACGATCCATGTGAGCTGATCTTTCCATCTCCTGCAGCATTCCAGAAAAGTCAGTGCAGCTTCCATGGGTACAGGGGTGAGTTATACCAAAGAACTGAATCTGAGCACCACAGTTCTTTTCTGACATGTTCTGGTGACAAATGTATAACCGAGAATTTATGAAATAAAATGGGATTTGTTTCATAACCTTTTGCCCGTGGAAAACAGGAACAGATATAATTAGAAGCTAGAAACAATGTGTAATGTATTGTACATTCAGTCTAAGATGTGAAAACTGTTTGCACCATGACAACAATTTTAAGATGTGTCAAGACCTAGTAGATTAGTGCCACATTTAGATCTCAAATCCTTGTCCTCTTGCTATAAGCCAAGAAATTCTTTACTTTTTAAAAGACTCCTTTCTTCTAATCTCCAATAACCATGGTATTACCAGGGGTTACTTGTAGTCTATTATTACATTCTTCAATTATTATGTTCTTCAGTGCCTCTAAAACATACCACTTAGTCCACATATGCAATTGTGTCAGACAAAGAATGCTACCACTATAAACATTTTCTCATGTTTAATGTGATAAGCATCTTTCTTCCCAAAGTAAATTAATCTCTTGAAGATGCTCAGTATTATGTGCTAACATAGACAAACAAATCATGCAATCTCTGAACATGTTGAGACAGTGAAAAAATATAGGGCCACTTGAAGAATTTGTTTAGTCAGTGAAAAAATGTATAAACGAACTTTCATAATGGATCATAAATAATGCTATACTTATTTTATACTTATTGACTGTAAAGTGTGCCCAAGAAAAAAATGTACTTCTATAATGTATAGCTAGAATTGATGCAGAAACTTCTTAGCTTAATTAGGCCCTTATTCCGAAGTCCATTGCAGTCACTGGAAACACCCTCAGAGTTCTCTGAATGAAACCAAGAATGAAATTGTTATTGATAGTTGTTTTATACACATGCATTGCTCTGGATGGTTCAAAAGTGTCAATTGTTTATCTTAAGAGGAAGTATTTAGGATGAGGGTCAAATTCAGCAAGATGTATATAGCTCCACTCAAATGTTTTCCTATTAAGCAGGTTTTTAACAGGAAAAAAAAAAAAAGAGGAGGATCTCAGCAAGTACTGATTCAAATTCCTGCATGTCCTTCTAGCTTGAATTATTCTATGATTCCACATCTACAAATGGTATCAACAGAAAATTATCGTGAAAAAAAGGAGAGAAAATATGGCATAATGGATGTGAGTATGGGTTGAAAACCTGGTGAGAGAAGAGGCCCTAAACCACCACTCTCTAACTACATTTTCAGCCAAAATATTTTGTTTAATGCTCAAAGCTTTCCATGAAATATAGATAACACTTTCCTTCCTCCTTTCCTCTAACCATGCTGTATAAATAGAAGGTCCTTATTACCGAGAATTTTTGTCCTTCAGCACCTCCCTTTTCCACTACAAATAGAAGATTATGTACTACCACTTGTCACTATAACTGAAAAAAGAACTGTCTTTGTCAGCTCTAGCATTAGCAAAGTCTTCCCTCCCTCTGCCCACCCAAATCTTATGAACTGTCTGAACCATTCCCTTTCAGTCAAAATTCTGCCTGGGATGAGCCAGAGTTTCAGAAATACAGGGGAGAGTTTAAGCTGGGAAATCACTGCTGGTAGGAAGGCCATGCAATGCTTCCTAAGGATCACAAAACTCTGATTTTGCCATATCTCCTCTGGATGCTGTTCTAGTCATGGATGCTGTTGGAGGACACTGTGCCTCCAAAGAGTTTCATCCTAACATTTGTATTCTGCACAGCCCTAATGGAGCAAAATCAACATTGTAATTTATAGATGGAAATTCAGTCTCTGATGTAGCTGGGATTTGCTCCATTACTTGCTTTGGAAATTAGAATCAAAGCCTTAAATTCCTACCAGAAGTTGACTAGCAGCCAAAAAAGAGACTTGAACATGGCCCAAATGTGCTTGAAGCATGCTAATCCAAGGCAAAAGACAGGAAGAAAAAAGACCTTTTCTTACAGATGGAGTCTCTGTGTATTGTCGTCACAACTGTCTGGAATAAACCATTGTAATACAGCCAGAAATGACAGCTATGTGAATTCTTATAGCCAGGTGCCTACTCAGAATGAAGGGATAATGCCAGCCCAAAAGCTAATAGTGGAAAGTATTCATAGTAATGGGGGTGACCAGATTGTCAAAGCACAGTGAGAGTCCTTAAATAGCACCCTCATACGTTATGCTATTGGCAATAGCATTGGCAAAAGGGCCATGCTGCATGCCTTCTCCAAAATGTCTTGGTTAGCTTTTTGAAAAGTTCCCACTTCTGACCAACATTATTTTCTGCAACTCACACCAGCCGCTTTCCAAGCAGGAGGTAATTTTGTGTATGCAGTCTGACAGCTTAGTGGCAGCAAAGATGCCATCAGTGGAAAATGAAATACAGAACTGTTAACAACCTGCTGTCAGAAGGTACATTCACAATCCATTATCTCTTCCAGTTGTCTCAGGCAGATATCGAGAAAGATGCAGGAATAGCACTGATTCTGGCAGAGAGAGGGGAAGCAAGAGAGGCTACCCCACAGCCAGTCTCTGAGCTCTGTTGGGAATGACCAGAGCAATCAGAAAGGGGACCCCTGACAAACCCAGCAGTCCTCTGTGTAAAAGCATGAATATGAGCATGCAAATACCATCCATGGAAATCACAAAAAGGAAATTGACCATTGGTAGCTACAGAATCATACAGCGAATGACCAAGAATGCAGAACCTCTCTGGGTGCCACATCTTGTTGGATCTTTGCTGCAGTCACTGAAGTCGTTGGTTTTGGAGAGGGAAGACAGGTTTATATTTGAAGGATGGATTTCAGGGCCATATAGTAGCTGTATGCAACTTCTCCAGACTAAATGCTGCAACAGACTTTAGGACAGACCATTTGCAACCATAATATCAGTTAATCTATCTATAAGTCTGCTGAAAAAAGTATAGTGACATTATTGTAGTATATTCCATACAGTGTACAGCTGATCAGGCATATTTCTTTTGTATTTTGAACGTAATGTGTTCATAAGCAAGGATATATTCATAAATACCAATCTAGCCTTATGTCCAAATTCCTTCTTGGCACAGTGATATGCAATCAATCAGAAATATTTTAACAAGGAATATTTTCTTCTTTGTTGTTTTTTGTTTTGTTTTGTTTTCTAGGCTTGATAGAATGGGTTGCTTAAACAGGGAGTTGAATAATTTGAACTCTTATTAAATTCCACTGTTTCCAATTGCAGTTAGTCCTTTATCAAGTGAGTTGCCTAGAAATCACTTATTTACAGGATAACTCAAACTAATTCCTTAATACAGGTGAGGATTGTGTAATTCAGGCTGATTGGAGTGACACTTTTCTGTTAATGTGAAATGTCAGCAGAGATGACCTGTTTGAAGTACACCCTGGAGGAGCTTTGCAGTTAAGAATGAGAAGAAAGAAAAATTCTCTAAAAAAAAATCTCGAAAGAGCTGCTTGTATTATCAAAAGCAGCTACACTGATGTTGATCTCCATGATTATGCATCCACTACATCAATTTGTGTGAGTTAATCTGCACTGGAATTTCAGCTGCCGTAGTAAAATCTCACAGATATGTTGCTGTACTTTAAACAATGAAGTAGAGGGAGAAAATCAGCATTTCTTAACAATATAGTTTTAGGTACCTAAGAGGTATTTCATTTTTACTCCCTTAGCTACGAACTCAAGCTCTGACCCGCTAACACTTAGGTCTACGCTGAACATTATATAGCCCTTTTCTCTAATGCTAACATAGGTGCACAACTGGTATAAAGTACTCCAAGCCTCCCACTAATTTATACTAACACTACAGTGTTCCAGCAGAAAATTTACTTTAGCTGCTACTTTAAATCCCTCTGCATTACCAAAGCTGAGTGTAATTTTCTCAGTGGAAGTGAAATTAATGCCTTCTGTCTGGATGTAGCAATACATTATACTTGTTCTGCTAGATGATTGAGAAGCATATCTGTTCATATTAACCATTGCAGTTAAATCCTTGGTGAGAGACCAACCAAAGAGAAAATGTTAATTTAAAATGTACAGATACATTTTGTTTGAAGCTTTTTTGATATGGGGGTAAACAGTGGCCTGCTGACATTAGCGACACTGTCCTTGTGAGTACAGCACTCTCTTGAACAACAAACCAACTATTGTCACATCTGCAGAATGAAAACCTACCAGGCCATTAATTTGATGCAAACTAAACATAAGCACCACAGTTCTTCATCCTCAGTAAGGACTTGCCATTGCAAAGATGTTATTAACATACACAGCTCTTGTTAACAATTGTTGTTAAAATGTCAGTTAGACAAATCTGGCAACCAGCCTCCTTTACCTTTCTTTGCCTTTTGCTGTTGCTGCTGAGCTGCTGATGAAAAATGAAGAGAGTCATTCAGGGCAAACAAAGGAGACTCTTACTGATAAAGAATTCCTGTTTTCTTTTGTTTTCCAAATATAATACAGGAACTTGCCTTGAATTTGTGTCAGCAGCTACAAACCTGCTGAGATGTTGTGTTTGGCCATTGCAAATAAGATCTGAAAAAGCAAGGTTTTCACTGCTGTAAAATTAAGAGCCTTTAGGTGGTGACATGACCTTTTGCAGGAATACAGAGCCAAAGGAAGAAAGGGGTTTCATGGAAATGATAATAAACAGATGTCTTCATTATGCTCACATAGATAAAGAGACATGAAAACTCACAGAGAGTTAATTTGCTAAAAAATGGATGATTAATTAATGTAAAGACAATTAAAAATAAATATTTTATTACAGTGAGGAGTGTAGATCACAGCAAAAGAGGTTTCTGATGAAAGGCTGGCTTTAAAAGTAGAGCCAGTTACTCAGGGTTAATTTCAAGAGGTTGGTTCAATCTACAAAGAAGATGCTGTTCCAGAGCTGAATCTAGTGCCATAAATTTAGAAATAGACTGTTGTAAGAGAATCAGAGAACTTTCTCTCTTAATAAACACCACTATAGAGCTTTCCTTCAGCTTTTATTGAAAGTACAAGTTCTCAATTTTGCTAAAGGAAAGCCTGATCTATTTGTCCTTCGGGCAGAGCAGGGCAGGGTGGAGAAAGGGTAAACTGCTCTCTATGTTAAAATAGAATATATCACAGAAAGCTAGCAACTTCACAAAGACAAAAGGAGACCTTCAAGTAATATAAATAGTTATTTTCCTAATGAAGTCTAGCGTATTGTGTTTGACAGCAGCAGAATGAGTAAGCCAACTTCTCCTTTCTTGCTCTGGCCTTTCACATATTGTYAAGAAAATATTAGGGAGTCTTATTCAAAGCAGTGATGATCTTAAGTTCTTCAGAAGTCATAGTTTAGTTCAAGTCAGGTTTATAAATCCTGTGTGTATTCTGGACTTCTAAAATCTCATATTCTGTTTTATTTGCTTGGAGTATTGCTTGCTCTCTCACAAGAAGAAAAGGCTAGATATAGGGCTAAACATTTGTAAGGAAAAGCTATTTAAAAGAGAGCAAAAGGTTTTGAACAAAGCTTTACTTACAAAAATGCTACATGTTTCTCCAAACACCTGTCAAGATAAAATATTTTGAACTGTTATTTTTTTTGTTATTAAGTCTGTATGAAGTAGTGCTATTAGGTCTGTTACTACAACTGTGTGAATGCCCACACTAGGTTGTGAATCTCTAAATATATTTTTATTTAGCCTCCTTAACAGTGTAGGTTACAGTGAGTTCTAGGAACTCTGTTTAATTACTTTAATGGTTTGACCATTCATATATGCATACTACATTCAAAACCCACTAATCACTGTACTGAGTGTTCTACAGATATTTAGTCTTGAGGAAAACCTTTTATTAAAGTTTTCTAACCCTTTTAAGTTCACTGCTGCTGGTTCATATCAAGAGCCAGAAAGTTAAAACATACAACGAAAGGTGAAAGAGTATTTATGATAGCAATCAGAAATGTTCTGTCAGAAAATGTCCTTCACATAAAATCAGAATTTCCAAGGATTCTATCTTCCACTTCCAAATTCTCTGCCAATTCCATCATATTTATTGGTGCCAGATCTAAAACAGCTGTTCCTTTGTAGTTTCAACCATACAAGTAAAAAATGTTGAGCCCAATCCACTTCAAGACCTCCATGAATTATCAGTATCCTGCAATTCTGTTTAGGATCAGCAGATAGTTGATAATATTAAATCCTTCATTACTACCAGTTCTGCCATATGAATAAATATAACATGTATGTCAAAGCATAAAAAAAAGACTTGTCCATGTTTTCCTTCTGACCAGTGATATACAGAAGATTGCTGCCATAACTACAGCTTTTTCCTGCTTGCTTCCTATATTTCTGGAATTAACATCCTCACTTCCCAAAACATTTAGCAGGGTGCCCTTATGGCAACTCATGAACTTCTCCATTTTTCTGCCCAGATCTCAACCCAGCCATTWGGCCTCTCCTCTTTACCTTTTCCCTTCCCATTCCTTTCTTCTCTTCCTGTCTCTTCTATCTTTTTCCACATGCAGAGGCTTTTATAATCTGTTCCCTTCAAAAGTAGTTTACAGCACACTAATTAATTCTGTGGGATGATGTTCGAAGCTGTTCTTCCTGTTCTCTGCGAGGTATCCTCACACCATCCTTCCTTCTCAGGATGTTATCACTTGGAGAAAAAGGCTGTCACCGTGCTGTCTACACCATCCGTGAAGCCAGAGCTCCAAAATTCCTCAGTGCTGCCCTGCAACTCTGCCTTGAAAAAGCACATGCTCTCTGCCTCTGTGTGCACACAAATCCCTTCTGCTCTGCTCAGAATCATTGGGAATACAACCAGGGGAGGTACCAGACGCACTTTGGCAAACCTTCAGTGAAACCTTGGACTTGCATTCTGGGCAGGCATGATGTTCCTCTCGATTAACAATGAGGCAGGCAGGAGTCGTTTCCTCCCTCAAAAGACCATTCACTTTTTTTTTTTTGATGTGGGGGCATCTTTTCAGCTTTAGACATTTCTGCTTGTAAAGGAGTCTGAGAGAAAACTCTCTTCTCCTCGTAAAGTAGATGATGGTTCTTCTGCCCACAGCACAAAAATAGTTCTTTTTGACCCAAATAGCTTCCAAATGCATATGTTGCAAAAGAATTACTTTCCCACACATGTTGTGCTCTCCCTCTTTTACTGCTAACTTGCAGTGCATAGAACCCCAGGATATTTTCATGAATAACTCGTAAAAAAGCACAGTCAGCCTCCTGAGGAAGGACAAGTGTCTTTTTTTAATATAGCTGTATAGCCTGACTTTTAAATTTTTTACATTTGCAACAGAAGCCCTACAAACAGTACTAATTAATGTTAGTAGGTGAGATGCTTATAATTAAAGAGTTAAAGTTTTACATGCAAATTGCTAGTAGATAATAGTCATAAAAAATGGATGTTTGGAGACTGTATCATTACAATGTGCATGTGTTCAAGATATGACCCATTGAATATACATATAGAACAACATGTCTACCTTATCATCTTTGTTTGATATACAGTTCTAAAAAAATATATAAACCTACTTGACCTAAAAGATCAAAGATTCATCAGAAAAGACCTCTCTAACTTTCATGACCTCCATTCTGGTTGTTTAGGGCAAGAGCACACTGCTTTAAAAGCCATCGTCACTCAGACATTAGGTACAGACCTTGGCTTGTGGGCACTAGTTTGCCCTCTTTTTATTTTCAGCAATATAAAGTAGGTGCCATATTTTTCAGTTCACAGACCTCAGAAACATGTATTTTATATGTAAAATAAAAGGACTTCAGCTGATGTTATTAACTTTTTCACAGGGCCAATGTTGGCAGGATTTCCACAGATTCACAAATTAGCAATGTAAATAACACGAAGGAGCTAGTGAGGATGGATGTTTGGTCACTTCAAAAAACATCCTTTTCTGAGGTACTGAATGAATCACAGCTTGGTGCAGAGTCTGGTAAAGTCAACTTATCTTGTTAATGAATCTTCTTGTGAATGCAAAGGATGTTAAACCAGAATCTTAGCTCTACTGTATAAGTATATATTTATGCACATTTGTACAGCAGCACAAACTGCAGTGCTTGCTATTGCTACAGTTTTAGCTGTTGCATATTTTTGCCACATAACTAAGGACAGAAGCATATTGCTTTAATTGAAAATGCACACTTGACACTTTCTATGCCAATTCTCCTTGAGAAATGGTGCTAATTTGGCTGCATGAAAAATTCCTAGAGATTTCTGTGTTCTCCTGTTGGTGTCCCAGACTTGGAGGCTGGCAGAAGGGCCAGAACATCATTAGGTAATGCACTTCTCTTTCCTCCCATGATATCTCTGTGCTGCCTGGCAGCCTGTGATGCTGTGCTGATGCTTTTAGGTCCTGGTCAGGTGCAAAAAGTGTTTGTCTGAGATAGTTTCTACACTTATGGCAACTCTGGGAGCCCTCAGAGGAGACATTCAAGAGAATAACAGAGAGCTGGTGATATTTTAGTCTTGTATGGCCTATGTTTATGTTTCATAATTTGTATGTCCCAAGTACTGCTGTGGTAGTAGAGAAGATTAATCAAGACAAGCCCCCTGAAAGATTAAGAGAAGACAAACTGCGAAGCAGTATTTAAGAACAGTTTGGGAGATCTTTCTATCCTATGTTACGAGATGCACAGAAAAAAAAAGTTATTGAACAGTAGCAAAATTAATGAAGCCTGATTTCTTCTGGATTCATATCCTACAAATTTCCTATCAGTCTCCTCTTATCACTATCCCATAGCTTCTCTGCCCTATGCCTGCAGCCCAGTAAATAAGATTTTTTACATTATTTGTAGCATTATCTTTGTATTGACCTAGTATTGATCTAAAAGTGCAGGGTCTCAGGACTTCTCTGGGCTGTGTCTAGCCTAAGCTATTTTAGCTTGCTTAGCTGTGATAACAGCTATCTCGCAGGAAGATAAGTATGGCCTAAGTTTCTTCTAGTTTCTTTTCCATTCACAGGGATAACAAGCAGTCGTTTTGGGTGGACTGAACCATCCACGGCTGTGGAGTATGGCAGAGTGCAGAGACCAGGTGGTACCAGAGATCCCAACGTTCAAGCACAGATCACAGTGGTCACTCGGGGCTTGTTAAGGGGTGCAGGCCTTGGGTTGGTCCCATAAAGTCAGTTTTAGAGACAAGGGAGAGAACAGAAACACTGAATAACTGGGAACCAATGGAAAAAAAGGAGTAGGTGGACAGACTTTGCCCAGGCTCTCCCAAGACGGCCAGGAATAAATTAGCATCAAAATCTTCCTCCTTCCAACAAAGAGGAGGGGAAAACCCTCATCATTAACATCACACTCCTCTCAGTGAGAAACTCAGGACACTGATGACTCACTGCAACCAACTCCTTGACTGAAACGTGAACTTTGGGGCCCAGGGAGCAATTGAAGAACAAACATGACACCAGAGAGATGGAGGAGGCACTAGGAAGTGTTTCTGTATGCAATTTTAACTTTATTATTGAGGCTTTTCTGTATTAATTTAGCTGATGGGTGGGGTGCATGTTTTATAACTGCACTAGAAATGTGAACAGTTTTGAGCCAAAACTCAAGGTAAACGGGAAGGGGAAGGGCTTATGACACTTTCTCAGATACTTTCTTTTTCCTCTTAATATTAAGGAGGTTGAATGTTTTAATGGTGATGATCTGTTCATTCTGTTGCTTTCTAACAAGCATACTGAAGAAGATGAAAGCAATAGACTTTGAATCAATATAGTAATTATGTAATAAGTCTCCAAATTAAGTCAATTAATACCTATCACTTTCTACTCCCATTGTTCACTTTGAGATTTGACTTCACCTCCATTTGTACCAAAAGAGAAATTTTCCAGACTTTCCAGAGCTTTATGAATGGCAAAAACCTTTTCATGTTAGGGTAAAACTCTTAACTCTTTGAACCAAAATATACATTCCTTCTGAGGATGACAAAAAAATGAATTACCTGTATTTTAGATCATATGAGATCTAAATGCTGAGTACAGGACATCTTATCTTCATTTGTCATTTTCTGACTGCACTGTGACCTATTCAAAAGCATCATGTAAATGTTATCTGCTACACTGCTATAGATCATTCATGGACTAGTAAGAGGATTGTAAAGCATACACACATCATCATCACTGGTTAATGACAGTATTTAACTCAAGCTTAACATTTTCTTGTCCCACAAGTTGAGAAACAAGATTAACTCAATTCCCATTGATCCAGGAACTGTTACAACCAACATAAAATGTCTTGTTAATAAATAGGCATCCTCATCATTATTCTGGTGATTATGAATAACAGAAAATCATGTTCTACAGGAACTAGAAGTTGTGCAATAGAGCACAGTGGACGTTCAGAGTACAGACAACTAGAACTAGGAGAATTTGAAAAGGGCTGGTTCATTTCTATATATGTTCCCTCAAATCTGTGGACAAGGAGTACTTTGCTCCTCTTTGTGATACAGCTGAATATATGTCCCCTTCATACTACCTAAGAAACAATATGGGTCCATGGTGGGACTCATGGACTTAGTGTTTACTAAATCTGAAGAACAAATGGTGAAATTATCCCTTATCCTTTTCATCTCAACATTGCAACCCTTTTTTAAACATCCTAGGTATTTTTTCTTCCTCACTGGTTCAATCTCATTTCTTTATCATCAGTATGTCAGCACATATCTATTTACATACAAGTTCTACTCCGTACTTCCAGCACCCTGACCTTGCTTGTTCTGTTTGGTTTTTTGTTTGCCTTTTTTTTTTTTTTTTTTAACTTGTAAGTTGCCCTTGTTTCTCCCCAACATTTGTTAGGGAGAGCTGAATATAGCACTGGAAATGTTCTCAGAAAATACCTCAGGGTTCTGTGATACATTGCTTTGATAGAGGGAGTCCAAGGTTGCCATGTGAGGGCCAGACTTTCATTAGAGAGAAGCTCAAAATGTTTGGGAGGTTAAACCAATAGAGTAACCCACACAATATTCTGAAACTGAAAAATCATGAGGGGTGACCCTTTGTTCCACCCTCCAGATAAATACAAGCACAGGAACAGAATTACTGGTGGCTGCAACTCAAATTGTGGCTGTCGTCAATACTCTGAGCTTTCGACGCGTATATTAACTTCCCTGGTATTTGAATAGAAAAGTCAAGGTGATCAGTTTATCTTATTCTGTGTTATTTATTTGCTGACCCTGGAAGTGCTGACATAGAAGAAAATAAAAATAATGACATATCGATTTGATCATATCTCAAAGGTTGTATTTATGTATAATTCAAGTGTCAATATTGAAAGGGTAGTTCTTTTTTCATATTATCTAATCAAAAACATGATTTTCTATGGAAAAATACACTTATAAAATGTGGGTATCATGTGATACATGTTACGGTAATGTCCATTAGTCTAATTAATGTTAGGACGGTAAGTGACCATTTTGATTATATTACAAAAAGATAACCAAACACAGAAAAAAACAAAAGCAAATTTTACACCAGTTTAGCTATCTGTAGAGCTCCTGCTGTATCTTAGCTAATGTGAAGACATTCTAATATGTCTTGCTGTATTATTTTTTGTGGCGACAGCACAAATTTGTCATAAAGTACCACCTTAAATATTTTCTTAAAATGGCCCCAGTGTAATGTCATTATTGTATCATCAAACAAGTTAGGGAACACATCTTTAAAATGTTGCTCATTACAGAGCACTTTATCGGATTCTGGTGTTGTCAAGGATACCAATATTTACAGTAAACGCCTTCCATAAGCAATCTCTGATTTTGCTGTAACAGGAAATAATCACAGAGATTGAGCTATAGTTCTGTAATTTGTTCCTATGATAAATAGAACGTCAGTTTAAGTGCCAGAAGTTTTTGTAATTGTACTTTTTACACAAGAATAAAGCTAATTTTGAGATCTACCTTGCTTTCAAAGCACTCAGATTTCTAACTAGCAACTGAAGAAGAATGTTACATTATGAATAAAAATTGATGCCTGAACATGTGTACAGCATATTGATTGCTGACAAGGATTGAAACTTCCATTCATCATTGAAAAAGTGGCACTGAAGGTCAACATTCTGCTTTCTGCATCCTCACGAGTTGTTTGCTAGAAGTTTGACTGTCCAAGGGAAGTTCCCTTACTCATTAGCCAAATACACCAAAGTCAGACAGGACATATCAGCAAAAATTCTTCTGAAACATTGGATTGGCTTTCAACTATCTCCCAAATATGACTTCTCAATAAACAAACAAAAACCAAACAAACAAACAAACAAAAATCAAATGGAAACTCTCAAAAGTGCATATTTGGGAAAATGACCATAACTGATTGTAGATACATCTGGTCATGCTCAATCCATTACAGCTTGTCTAATAGGTGATAACAAGCCTTCCTTTTCCAAGAGCAGAGGCGTCCATAAGTCATAAAGCAGCACAATGGGAATTTTCCCCTAAATCTCAAACCTGGCTCACATTAGACTGAAGGACAATTTTGAAACACTAGCACTGCTCAGTCGACTACATTTTAATGTGGGTTGCATCCAGAAGTTTCACATGCTTTTTTCGCCTCCAGACACTCATTCTTGTCTCTTTCATGCTTTGCATCTGTGCTAGCATTAATAGCTATGTGTTGAACAAGTCAAGGAACTGACTTAACTGAAAACTAACTTTAAAAAATCATAGTGTGAAAGCTAATGTCCTCCTAAAGCAGAAGGTGAGAACAAATCACTGCAGTGAGAATGGTGTCTTCTAGTTACAGCGGCAGCACAAACCTATGCTATTAATTAATGTGACCTTAGCTGTTATTGGAACATATATTTCAAGAGATATTTGGTGGAAAAGACTCACAGAAATAAAAAAAGTGACCGTAATTATGATCCACAAAGTCACTTTTGAAAAGCCTACCTATGGCTTCTGGCAGTGAAGCACTGAAACTGCTGGAATTACAGAATTAGTAACAACACTTCTGCAAAGGAAGTTAATACATTGTGGTAAATCTTTTCTCCACTCTTTGGAGTCTGTTCAAGCTCATTGGCTTGTTTTTACACCATCCAGTTCTCCTTCTCACTAAAAGGAAGTGATTGCAGGACAATCAGGCATCAATTTCCCTTGCACAAAAGTGGAATGAGCTTCTTCTTGACTGAGTATGCGGGGAAGGGATCAACTCTAAAAATTATGTAATGCTAGAAGATCCATATCAGTTTCTCAAATCGTACCACAGATGGAGAATGTAATTCAACTGCAACTTTTGGCAAATACATTCACAAAATAATAACCTTTCCTTCATCAGTTCTTAAATCTGAATACAATTTGCATTAGCCTTATGCAAACAATTTAAAGAGAAATGTAGTTTAACTATATATGACTTCTGTACTCCCAACTTAATTGCTTTCACATCCACATACTGATCAATTTTCTCTTTTCTTTTTTTGTTTTTTAGGAAAAAAAAGGGATTACGTTCTCCCATTAAACAATGACATAAAAATCTTTCCTATTTGAGGAGGGTTTTTTGGGTTTTTTTACATTTCTGTTTATAGATTTTTGAGAGATGAAAAGAAAATACAGATTCTTACCATTTTCGGGGACCATGCCTTTGGAGTCTGACTCCAGAAATGCTCTTCTGCCCAACATAGTCTCAGTGCATAATTTCTTCTCTTAAAAAGTTAACATAGAAGACATTCCTAGGAAACTTGTACATCTTAGTGTTATTCATGGTTTTAAATCCCGAAAAGTCTTTATGATGTTACAACTTTCTACATCAGAATATGCATATCTCATTATATATGGATAGAAGAAGGGGCTATATTGGTTTAGTTTCTATAGAAATGGCAGGATACGAATTAAGGTCAGCACTGAAGACCATTATCATGAACTTTGACATTATTGAATCAAAATTAGAATACCTTGTTGCTGTATCATGAAATACAGAAATCTCTATAGATGGCATTTACCCATCTGAGTAAATAATGCCCTAAAAGTCAAAGTCTTGCTCGACTCGGAATACCAACGTAACTCAGAAATGATAGAATAATATCATTGTTATGGCAAGAGAAGAATCCATATTTGCTTAATAGAAGAGAGTATGATCTAACCTTTTCATATCAAGAGAAGTTCTCAATTCAACTCACCACTTGAAACTGTCATCTCAGTTTTCTTTGTGTTTGTCTCAAAACCCCAAACTATGACTTTGAAATGGTCTATTCTTGTTCTAAGCAGGGAGTCAAGGCTCATATTATTCAAAAGAAATGATAAAACTAGCATTTCAAATACACATTTTACAATGTGTCCTTTTGAAAATTTTTATAGCAAATTTCCTTTAGCTGAGCTAAACAGAAATACTGAGTTGAAAAAAGAGGCTGTGTAGTACGCACACAAATCATTAATTATGTTGTATAGTCCTTATTAATTTGATTACAGAAACACTATAATTTTCATTGGCACAATTAAAATGGCACAGCACAAATTATAGAATACACTTTGGAATCAGGATATGGAAATCCTCCAGGAACCATTGTGCTAGTTTTTGATTTCAATGATGCTATAGTGATTTGTACCAGCTGAGTTTCTAGCTCATTGTCTTTTGTAATCTAGTTGTGTCTGCAATTACCATTTTAATTAATTCAGTCTTAAAGAGTTTCCTAGATATGCCTTTCTGTTAAATTCAGCCTTTCAGCAGCATTAATACAATGTCATGCCTTTCACCCCTGGATTTTTGAAATGTTGTGTAGTTCTAATTAGACTATGTTTAAATATCCATCCCAGATCTTTTAACAGCCTTCTTTTTAAAAAATGAAGAACCCAGCAACACTGAAGACCTACTAATCAATGTTTTGAAAATCTGTTAATGAACATATATATGCATGCGAGGGTTTCATGACGATCCTTACTTTGCGGTACAGTGCAACTCACATTCTTCTTTGCCTCTTTCATCTTTTCTCAAATGCAAATAATAATATGAATATTCTTTATTTCCATCACAACTGTAGCGTAAAAAAAGATAGTAAATGATTATAAATTACTTCTCAGATAAAAATATCCAGTAGAAACAGCAAATTGCTGTTCCATAATTCATTACTAAATTGTGTCAGAAGTAGGAGATCAGGAAAAATTTAACATATGTAGCCATTACTGAAAGACCAGGAACATTTATGTGAACATTGTTCTGTGCTTTGTACTTCAAGATAGGTCTCCAGGACATATTCATTTAGCAGGTTTTCAGTTCAGAGACATGCTTCACATTGGTATGTTGTTTAGTAGTTCTGTAAAACTCAGCTTGATAACATGCTGATCATGGTTCCAATTCTTCTGGGCATTTAGGTATGTGCACAGTGCACAGCACATGAATAAATCCACTGAAACAAATGGGAATGTTGACACGCCTGAATTTACAAACCTCCCAAAGTACCAGGCTGAACTCAGCCTCTGAAATCACTCATCATGACAATTTTGCAGTTCCCTTTCTGTTATGAAGGAAAGGTAAGATAAAATATGTTTTTTTTAAACTGATCCTTGTGACAGACATATGCAACTTTTTAATCCATAAAGGTTCTTCTATCTCAGCCACCTGTTTGGGTGCTTATGAAGCAATTACAGTAGATTTTTTCTGGTTTATTTACTGAAGATTGGTTTCTTCTGTTGTACTGTGCAATGCAGTCTGATTGCAGGGACTGTTTCTGGCATTTCATCCCATATGCCAGAACTTTATTTGGATGGAAGAAAATAATTAGGTACTTCTAGAAACAGAGAAAATGAAACTCAAAGGAAAAAAAACAAAACTGTTTACCTGGACCATATGTTTAAAAGCAATGATCAGGACAGGTAGAAGTTGATGTCAGAAATGAGATGGGTGATGTTCCATGTAATTTCTGGCTAATAAAAGGTAATTTATAAAATTGAAGGACATTTTAATCCTTTTGGACTAATGACAGTTGGCAGTATTTTTATTATTATTATTATTATTATTTATGCAATGCTCAAGAAATTACTTCTGGGCTTAAAGTGGGAAAATTACTGGTAAGACATTCAGTCTCAATTTCTGTGAAGACTCTAACTCTGGGAGAGTTGGAATCATCAGGTTTCCTCAGCTTTTGTCAAGGTTTATACTTAGTGAAGGACAGATTTATACCTCTTTCTAGCCTTCTGCTCAGCCGTGCTATATTCCCCCTATATTGCTGTTTCAAGGATGTAAGAAAAATATTTATTTTACAGCATAATGATGGTTCTGGGAACAGTGAGGGAAAAAGTATGTATATACGGTCCAAATATTAGCTTCTGGCAAACATAGATGTCGCCTGGCAACTGTTAACACCCTACAAAGGTTCTTGAGACTTGTCAGGGATTTAGGAGCAATGCATAGTTCATTCATGGCTGTGTCTCATGCTCAGATGATGGTCCTCAGAAGGCAGCAATAACTTTGAAAACACAGGATTTAGTAGAGTAGTGACCCTGCAGACATCTACATGTCCCATCAGCAGAAGGTTAGAGAATATCTGATGGAGTTTAGGTAGACAGTGAAAACTGGCCAGATGAAATATGCTCAGAATTGGTTGACTGTCTCCACGGACTGTGCAGAGAATTTAGACTGTCTAGCTCACATCAGATGTCTGAAGTTGGCTGAGACAAATAACTGCAGGAGAGATTTGCATGGAAAAGCCTTCATTCACATGGAAATCTAAGAGTGGTAAATGGAGACAGGTAATTTCAACAGCAGAACAAAAACTTTTCCATGAATACCTACACTGTACATCACAGAAATGCCAGAAAGTCTCCTTATACATACATGCAGTCAATGCAACACTGCATCAAGTTGGAAGGTTCGCTGTTCTTGCTGATTATGATTTTATGATTTTATTAATAGGATTTTGTTATTTATATGACTTCAAAGATCTCAAACACAAACCTTGCTAAATAAGGGACTGAAAATGGAATGTAATTCTATAGTCTGTGATGTAGAAAGATCATAAGAAGATCCTATGCGTATAAAATTCAATGGACTACTGACTAAGATAATTATAAAATTGCTGCCACATCAGCTACTGAGCAGACTGACTTCGTGGTGCCTTCTCTGAGCTTTGTGATACACATCTCATCTCTCCCTTCTGAATTCTATACAAATGTGTTTGTTTGTGCTTCTTTTGGTCTAAAACTGTTGCAGCAAATTCTCCTCTTTCACACTGACACAAATCTGGAATAATGACACCAACTTCACTTAGATTCTTGCATTTAAGGCAAGTGTTCTAAACAATGGTACTAGATGCTTGTATTTATAAAAATATAATGGCTAATGGCTAATAAAATCTTTTTTTTAAAATACTCAGAAAAATTCTCCAAATGCTCTGTTTACTACACAATATACAAAGATGCACACATATATACACACCAACACATATACATATATGTGTTTATGTATGTATGTATGTATGAAAACACTCTACCTTTAAAAAGTTATAGAAGAAGTATTGAAGCTCCTTGGATTAAAGAGAGATGTGCACTGAGCACTAGCTAGAAAAGCTGAAAGATCTCGTGTAAGAGTGGATTTCTCTGAGTACAGAACATGAAATATTAAAGGAAATAAATAATGTCAGGTCACTTACCATTTTAAGTTCATTACAGATGGGATAAAGGAATGTAAATCAAATTAAATGCTCTAGATATCAAACAGACTAGAACAAAGGGAAGATGTGTGCATGTATGCAGCAGCCTAAAGGTGAGGCTGAGGGAAGGAAATATCTTAAAGCACAAAAGAAAGAAGGGGCATTGACAAAGAATTAAATACTGGATTCCCAGCTGGCATGGATATGAAGAGTCTCCATCAAAGTCAGGGAAGGCTTGGCCCCAAAATCTGCCTCTAATGCAAAAATACAGCAGAGACACAAAGTAAACAAAGACATTTTATGAACACTCTGCAAGACCTTTACGAGGCATTTAAAACAAAAATCTTCAGGGTTAGCTCATATTCACTGTATTTAGCTATTCATAGATATTTGTTTGCTGATTCTAGTGACTGCCTTTAGGAATTAGACATTCAGTCAGTAGGACCTCAGGAAATTTAAGACAGATGTCTATTGTGTTTCGTTTCTATCTATCTGCCTCACCCACAAAACATAGGAGGACAGCTTTCACAAAATCAGAGATCCCTTTGAAACAATTAAAGACACTACACAACATATTTGCAAATAGCTCTTATGATCCAGTCTGGTGCTTGCAGACAATAGGATAGCGTATTACAAAGGATCCCTGTGTGCCATTTAGGGATAAGTTATTCAATGATGAGAAATATAATAATATAATTAAGCCACCCTTAAGTTTCAACATGACATCAATACATGCCTGCTCTCTTCTTATCTTCAACAACCTTTCTTTCCTTTTTTTTCACATTTCTCCTTATTCTTCACATCTCCACCCTGCTTAAAGCTTGTCTACATCAGATATGTCTGCCAGTCAAGCAAGAGAGTACAATTATGGCATGCAGGAACTCTGACAATATGCAGTGAGAAGGAATTGGCTTACTTTTAAGATGATGTAAGAGACCCACACTTAGTGTCTGCTGGAAGTAGTGCACAGAGCTAATACGATGTAAATCCTTAGTTCACTGAGGAATAAATTCCTCAAGCAGATAAGATTCTCATGTTTTTTCTACAGAAATCCTTTACAGTGAAAGAATTGGGGTTCTTCAAAGAGAGGGGTGGTGGAAAAAAGAATACAGTCAACAAATTAATTCATATATGTAAAAGGCTGCTTCCATGGGAAGAGAAGAATCTTCTTGCAGCTTTTGTGACAAACAGGGCAGGTCTTAAGCTTCAGTAGATGAGTTGCAGGTTCAGCATTAGGAAATTTTTCATAATAGTCAGGATAATATAGGGCTAATGGGTTGTCATCACAGGTGGTGAAGTCCCCATTGAGACTGGCTTGTCCAAAGTGACACGGTGATAGCTGACTGTTGACTGTCAGTCAACAACAGCTCCTGGATCACCTTTTCTAGTTCCTCTATCCTCTTTCCTAGTCCTTCATATCTAATCCCACTAATTCTTCGCAAGTCCTCATTTCAGCACACTATTATCATATCCCAAAGTAAATATGCATTAGATGGGCAAAACCTTCAGTGACACTGGGTTTTTCTCACTTAAGATGTGATGTCTAACAGTGCATGCAGTTCATTCTGTAGACTCCAAGAACAGTTACTCAAAAGATGGAAAAGCTATTCCAGTGATCCAGTCCTTCTGTTCTTCTGTTGTATCAGTGGCTCTCTGGAAGTTCATAACTGTCTCTGTTGTCTACAGGAGTTCTAAAGGATTATCTCGGGTCAGATAACTAACTTTCAGATGTCTATATTTGAGATAGATGAAGCTCATAATTAGTGCATAATGCAGGATGAGTCTTTTGTTTCAACAAAATGGAGGGACCTAGCCCTTAGATGGAGGTTTCGATGTGGCTGGCAGTTACTGTGCAGCTCATCATGACTTTCACAGCTTTGAGGAAGAAACACTTACGGAAAACTTTAGCTCCAAGCCACTTTCCACCTGGCCAGTTTATGCCAACATGATAATCCCTGAACTCTCCTATTCCCTGCCTTGCACTGCTCTATTGAGTAAAAGCAAGACTTAATCATAGACTTAACATTTTAAGTGTACATCTTCTTAAACTCCCATTCTAAATTAAAAGGAGCAATGAAGAAGAGCCCATTAGAACACTTCCAGATGATCATGAAGCTTCCTGAGACTTAAAGCCTTTTGAATCAGAGATTGGTGAGGCCACTTTGCAAATTAAGCACATAAAATTCTCAGACAAGTTCTGCAGGACAGCAGTGGTGTCTGTAACGTTCAGTTTTGTGTTGTCATATATTGATATCACTATAGGCAACTTTGTTTTTAATGAGGCTCCAAGAATCTTTGGTACAAAATGACTTACTTTTTCAGCCTTCTATTTGTCTTTGTGTACAGATGTGTGATTAGCTTGTGTTCAAAAAGTAAGTGTCAGGGCTCTCTGAGTGCACCTACAGACCCTGTAAACTCCTCTCATATGCCTGTGCTCAGGGTCAGCTCTGACACTGTGAAGTCACATAAACTGGGATTAGACTTCTGTGAAAACAGCTAAGAAATGATGAAGAGCTCAGAGAAGAGCTTCATCGGAGCCTCTGTCCTTTGGCACAGGAGCTGCATTTGGGCTTTGGACCTGGGTTCTTCCTTGAGCTTCCTCTACCCAAGCATGTACCTTGTTGAGCCTGACCCTGATGATAAGGACTTGAATTCCTGGCTTGATCTGCTACCTGCGTTGTCACTATACATTTGTCTGCTGGACACTGACTTCTTGGCTAAACCTTGTTGCTCTCATTGGATGTGGTCCCTTCTCCTGGTGCAGATACTGTGAGACTGCACCCTGGTCTGTGAGGACACAGCTATTCTGCCTCACACTCACCACCCGCTCCCAGCAGAGGTTTATGGAGGTACATTCCGTAGCAATG
This sequence comes from Apteryx rowi, assembly GCF_003343035.1. Classification (NCBI taxonomy): domain Eukaryota; kingdom Metazoa; phylum Chordata; class Aves; order Apterygiformes; family Apterygidae; genus Apteryx; species Apteryx rowi. The sequence goes on along the minus strand of NW_020447411.1, from coordinate 65,377 downwards.
TTTTTTCATGGACTTTTCATGGTTATTTCATAGTGTCACAGTGAAGGGAGAGTGTGATATAGTTTGTAAGTCAGAGACATAAGACACCCTGGAGTTCTTTCTGGAAGTTGTATTGGTCAGGGCCCTTTTACTCACCCACTGTGTCACCTTCAAGGTCATTATGTCTACACTGCAGTCCAAATACTTGATAACCTCCATAGCTGAGCTAGCTGTACATCAGCTAGCTTGGTCACTATTCTGGCTCAGCAGGACAGACCTCAGACAGGGAAAGTCTGGATATAATTCTTATACAACTTGCCACTGCTCTCTGGATTGCACCTTAGCTATAACCTCCATCCATCTCTAGGAAAGCTGACTGATAAATAGATTATAGTCTTCCATAGCAAAGTCCCATCTGCAGTAGCTGACTCCTTGCTCAAGCAGAGAAATATATATCAATGCCCAGAAGCTGTGAATTGAAGTGAAACACATTCAGACTTGAAAGTTCAGACTCTTTGCAAGGAGGCTATTAAGTATTAAAACATATCATCCATGGAAATGTGAGTTTTTCCCCACTTGAAAATGTTGTACTATATACTGCCCATTATCCAGCTGGTTGTACTAGGTGATGCTAATGATTTTAGTTTTACAAGGTAAGAATTTTGTAATTTTAGGAAAGGCATTTCAGGTTTATGTGGGTCTATGACCCGTATCATCCACCACCAGTTCTGTCTTTTTATGCTGTAAATTGTCATGAGATGAGACTGTGCTCATGTTACATTGCTTTTATAGCCCAGTTGGCTCCTAACTGTAGCTGGCCTGTGGTACAACTCCTAGAAAACAAAAAAATCATTTTTGTTTATTTTTAGCTGCCGTTTATTCCCACAGAAATGTGGCAAAAATAGAATAAAAATGCAGGTATAAGAAGACAAAATAGTGTTTAGAGAAATGGCAAAATAGAAACAGCATCAAAAAATAAAAGGAAGAGAGCTCACCTCTTCTCTCTTCATCTTAAGCCTCCTGTCTCTGCATTGCCTCTTTCAGCTACATCTCCTCCTACTCTCCTCCTACAAAGTTGTCAAGATATCTGCAAGTGGACTGAGACAGGAGCACCTTTTTTGTGCAAAGAGCATCTGAGAGCAGGTACAACCAGCAGCAAGGCAAACGAGCTGCCAAAGTGACGCTGCGAAAAGTCTTGGCAGATCAGCCCCCTTCCTAACACCTGCACCTCTCTGGCCTGGCTGGCAGAAAGGGACTGCATAAATATATGCCACTCTCCTCAGCCTGCACATCTCTTTGAAGCTAAAGGAAGTTTTATTATCAGTTTAAATACGTAGAGATTTAGGCCAGTGGTGAGAGCTCCGACTGTCTCACCACTGCTTTGTATGCAAGCACTACTAAGTCTCTTTTCAGACCCTTCTAGATAGGCCAGTGCCTCCGTTTAAAATGTGTCTGTTCAGAGGGAGGCTGAGCTTTCACTGCATTTGCACTGCTTTTTGGAAAATGGTCAGTGCAGCATATTCAGATTATCTTATTCAGTATGTGTATGCAGGGGATATGACATTGGGAAGTGCAAATGAAGTATTATCTATTATAATTAGCAATATTTTGACTGGCCGTGATGAAACATCCTACACACACATTCCTTCCCTAGCCAGTTTTATTTTATCTCGTTGGTCTTTTAAATAGTAAGCTCTTTGACACAGGGACCTTACAACATTTTGCAAGCCTCCATTGATTCTCATGACACAGATGTGGTTCTGTCCCTTGATCAGTTCTAGAACAAAACATATAACAATAACCTGAGGTTATATTTCCATAATGTGAATTATTTATAAATTGCTGTAACACAGTCATTATCAAGAGCCAAGCTATGCAAAGGAATAACATAATCCAGAAGTCTGAACTCTTTCAGTTCATGTAGTAGCTTTCCATGTTCCCCTGAAAGTTCTTCCTTCTGCAAAGAAAAAAGAAAAAAAAAGTAGTGTGCAAATATTTTTCTAGTCAACAGCTACAGCACCATTAATCCATCAGAACATTTTATCCCCTAATTAATCTTTGGCTGCTGTTAATATGTGAAAAACTGCTGATGCAGATCTAGACTGGGAAGGCACCCAAAGCTTCACTGAGAGGATTTTTCGTATACTTATGATGCAAGTTTCAGCCCACTCGAATGCCCTGAAGTCAAACTCCACTGTGATCTTGAAGAAGTGAGGTGGGGTTTGGATTTGAAATCAAACTTTGTGTCTTGGGATTTTTCATATTAGGTACAATTCCTCTCCAGAAATCTATATTTAAACAGCTACCAGCAGTCTTCTCTGAAATTCTGGAATATGAGCCCAAAATTTCCTCTTACAAATGCCAGTGATGATTCCCCAAAAATCTTTTACTACAGACTCTCTTTGTGAGATGGCATAGGAGAGAAGCAATTTTTAGTGACAATGGAGCAACAGTGGAGGTAAGTTTAAGGTTTCATCAAAGCTGTCCATTGCTTTGATTTCTTACTGATGACTCTAATTTTCCACATGCCAGCCAGTTTATCAGTGTAACTATCACAGGTTGCACAGAAGCAGAAGAATGAGCACTCTCGAAAACACTGCTATGGTGTGTAATGGGACACAACCAATTAATTACTACAGAAGCAGTTCTCTACTTTGGTATGGTGTACAGCCAATAAATCATAGCTTTTTGTTGGGCTACAGTCACTCTCTATCTGTTCTTATTTTGCATTATCCACTAGATTTTGCACAAACCACAGAGCAAGCTGGCCAAATTCCCATCATGTTAACCTTAAATTAGCTAATATTTAAGGTTAACATGACAGGATTTTGACCAACATTTAAGCCTACTGAATCTTGATTCTCCACATTTCAAGGTCGATTTTTCATCAAGACAAAATACAGTTTGCACTAAAGTAAGATGTAAGAATCATTATATTACAATAATAATCAACTCCTGCCTATCAAGTGTGGAAAGCTTTTAGATGAGGGCTTGGAAAATGAAAAATCCTGATGGGTTTAGCAGACATTGAGAATACTGAAATATCTCAGCTGATCTTTTTCCAAAAAATTCCTGGTTATTATGATTCACATATTTCACATTCCTGAAATCTGATATACCAATTCCATCATGAAATGCTGAGACTAATCTGACAACCAAACAACAAACGAGAATAAAACAGCAAACAAAGCTGCAAACTACTGCCTGTGTTTTTACTGCCTGAGAGGAGAGACTTCTATAGTTCTTTCACTACTTTCACTTTTTTTGCTTCCATGTGGGAATTAATTTATACTTATCAAGCTGATAATTAGAGCACCTTGTGGATTTCTCTGCTAGACATTGTTTTCCATTGAAATGCATGGAATCAGTGAAATTAAAATGTTTATCAAGAAAATGTCAAAATAAATAAATTTCCCTTTTCAATATTGTTTAGCAACCTATTCTGGTATTCCTATTCCTTATTTTCTAAGTTCAGGCTTTGTGATTCAAAATGACTGTCTCTAAACATACAATTACTTCTTTGGTTTGGTATTTTAATAAATAGCTCAAACACAGTCTTAAAAAGTGACATGACCAAAGCAAAAAAGTTGATTCAGCATAACCACTTCTCATTTTATTAGAGATTGTTGAAATTTTTTGCCACTAGAGGACTAATGGGGAATGGGGAAATTTATCAAAATATCTGGATTTTTCTGGGACATGATCTTTTTTGGTTATGACCATGACTATTGTCATGATCTATGACTCCTACCAGCCTCTCTAAGTCCACAGGCTGGGCAGAAGGAGTGTCATCTTATTCTCTTTAAATAATCTATGCCCAGGAGCTGCATATGGATCTAGTATGAAACCAGCTCAGTCACCTCTGATTAATCTGTAATATATCTTTGCATGCCACGAGATTCCCAAAAGTGGATGAGGCAGACTAATTTGCTGGTGGTATACTAACAAAGCAACACACACAGGATGGATCAAGAACAAACGCATCTAAGACAGTTCGTGTATCAACAAGAATCCAAGTGTATGTTGCCTGCACTTCACTGCAACACACAATCACATAGTGGGAAAGGAAGGACTAAGACAGCTGTATGCCCCAGTATCGATGTATTTGGCCTTCATTCTTTGGAGTGGGTGACGGAGACACAATTATACATATGCACAGCTGCTTCTCCGGCTCTTCCCCTCTCCTCCATGTCAAGCTAATGGCTCTAGCAATATCTCCCTCTTCTTCCCCTGTCACCTCCTCTAAAACAGGGAAGGGAAATGGTATCAGAGAACTAACAGAGTAACGTGCAGAAAAACACTAGTTTTAAACATCAAGTTCAGACCTTGTCATTTATTGTCAGTGCCTGATAATAATCACTGCTCAGGAAACACAACATTTAGTAAACTATTGGCACTAGTGTTTCATATACTGTGTTCTCTTTTTCTCCACAAGTTGTGGGAGGATAACGTCCATTTCAACCATAAGTGCTTTATTTCACCTTTTACACATTATTATTACATACACATGTGACAGTGCCACTGCAAGGGGATTTCTGTATAGGATCTGCTGCTTTAATTGGAAATAAATTATTTGACAAATAGAGTGAACACAGGCATTGCAGCTCCCTGACTTGGCTTATTTCTTAGGCTGAAACGGAACTAAAAGGGAATATTGAATGGTCATGTCTTTTCACCTGCGGCTACCAAAACCAACTCAAACATTAGTCCCTCTTATTGAAAGGTGACTGAAACAGATCGTATTACTGCATGACTTTGGGGGAATCAGCCCATAATGAGGATATGTATGGTCTCCTGAATTCCAGTTTGTTGGCCTGTCTGTTCAGTGCAATCTGGTTCCTCAAATATGGTGGTTGCAATGTGATGTGACTGGAAGAACGTGAGCATGTTGAGTGCTGTTGAAAGCATGCTCCGGACCCTTTCCCTCCTCCCGTCCAGCTGTAGTTTCCCCTTCAAAATAAAGACGTTGGGGATGGGCCAGAGAAACTATGATGTTAACTCATCCTTTCTCTCTCCCTGTCCTTTCCCCTCTCTCCAGCTTTCTATCAGATTCCACAAATCCTTTTCTAAATGTTTCAAAATAGCGGCCCTAGGAAGCTCACTTCTCCCATGTAAAATGAGGATAAGGTTACTCTTTTAAAGAATTCTTGCATTATTAACTTTTAATACTAATTGGTCTCAAAGGACTTCATTGCTCTTATTACCAAATACACTCACATCTTCCCTGGCATGTCAATGTACTTGTGCTATGCTTTTGGGCAGGCTTTGTAACCTGTTGTCTGAGTGTATGGCTTTCAGTAGCTATTTTAAACTTTTGAAAAAAATTTAGGCGGCAGCAGTGTTGTCTATAGGTGCTGTCTATATCCAGCATGTTCTGGCTGGGCACATTCTAGCAAATCCTTCTGCTTGCTTCTGAAAATAAATGCTTTAATCTGAAGCATAAATGACCTGCTGTCTCCATCAGATTAAGAAAAGAAAAGAAAAGAAAAGAAAAGAAAAGAAAAGAAAAGAAAAGAAAAGAAGAAAAGAAAAGAGGAATACATTAGACAGAGAGAGAAATGAAGCCAAACAATTTCTATCACCAGGTTTCAGTATCCAATCAAGCTGGTTAATCATGGCAAATCTCAATAGACAACCTGATTATTTTTCTGTATTATGAGATAGTCAGGCCGCTTTGCCAGATCCTCAGTGTGAATCAACTCATCTCCATAAAAATAAGTGATAATTTACTTCTGAAGCTAGAGTTAAGAATTCCTTCATTTTTTGCCCTTTCTTATTTTCATTTACAAAATATGCAATATTACATAATAGTCACTGACCCTGAAAAGAAGACAAATAAGCAACTAGATCCAGCAGCAATTTCTCACTGACTTTCACAGATGTAACAAGTGATAAATTTATTCAAAGATGGATACTTTCCTTTCCTCCCTCTGTAATCAATGGAGACAGACAGAATACAGAAAATTCTATCTAATTGTGGATGCACTGAATGACTGTTTGGAGACATGTATTTTTCTCCATTAACTGTCCAGGAAAAATAGCTTTCCCTAGGATGAAAGTAGAAATGATTTTTTTTCTCCTAATATCCTTATGTAAAATACAAAAATAGAGTTGAAAAATSCATGCTGAGTTAATGTAGAACAATAATGCTGAACAAATTACTCAAGCATAACACTGTTCTGCAAAGGGAATAGGAATCAAGCATCCAGACATTCATATCTTCAGGAATAAAAAAGTCATTAAATTTGCCTGTAAATTATGTTTGAAGGCTTTACTATCCTAGAATTCCATCTCAAAGACACCTTTCATATCAAAGGGATGTACTTCCAACAGAAGAGATTTTTTTCCTAAGCAAGACTCAATGGCATCGTTCTCTTGTGAAGACTGAAAGAATGATGATTCATTCAGAAAACCTTCTTTCTACCTTTCTATCTTTTGAGTCATAATTCTCAACTTAAGAAATAGTATGGAAGCTTTTTCTTTTCTTTTTAAAATTATTTTTAATTCCTGTTAGCATCACACCACCAGTACAGGTAAGTATTCTTTCCTCCACAAATTCTTTTTTATGAATTCCAGGTAGTCACTTACCTGAAAGCACCATAATGACTCGCAGCACAGTCTTTCTGATACCTGTTCAAGCCAATGCAGGCTGAAAACATTTATTCACTCCAGCAGCTTCAGAGAATAGCTTTTCTGCTGTAGCAAGTAAGTAGCTCAAATCATTTCCATCCCTTGTCTGGACTAGTTTGCCTTTTCCCATCATCTGCAGGGTAATAAAGTCAGGAAAGGAGCAATATATGGCACCCTGCAGAAAGAGAAGAAGGAAATCATTCCTTTGTGGCTTTCCATATCCCCATGGCATCAATTTAGTCCATTTCAGAGATTATCTTCTGAGATTTCTGTGGACATCTATCAGACAAAAACAAGCCCTTCTCTTAGCACTACTGAGTTCAGTTCAGTTTCCTAAAAATAGACTATTTAGCTTTTGGAACATACTCTGCTTTACTGTTGAAAGTATTTTCCCCCCAATAACCTTGTTTTCTCAGATTTATACTGGATAAATTTAAACCTTTCTGGAATTTCCAACTCCAGAAGATCTGGTCTGAGCTAGGAGAGTATGATTGCACTTCTGCTTCTAGTAAATTTAATCTAGAGATAGGAAAATGTTAAGAAACTGGAGGGTCTGAAAGTTATATACTGCTTTCTTCCACAATTCAAAAACTGAATGTTCCCACAAGAAACAAAACTATATTCTGAACCAACAAGGAAAGTGATGATGCAAATGAGAACAGAGACACCACAGAGCCATTTAGTTTCCTGAGGACCCTGTCTTTTCTACATAGATCAATACAGTCAGCTGTATGCAAAGGGGCATATTAATGGCATGGTAATATGATCTCCCATAACCCTATCTGCCTTAGGCACTGTGATAACACTTCCCCACATGTCCTATGGACCGCATTATAGGGCATCATTTATGGCTATGAGGCAGTGTTACAGGGCAAAGCATTGCATAACTACAGTACTAGTATTTATCTTGATATGTCTTTTTCTCGAGCTATACACTTCATCATAGTCACGGAAAAGAAGGTGATGTACAATACTCCAAACTAATTTAATATTAGTTTATGTTTTATTGCTGTCAGTGTCCCTATTTCCAGCTTGCCTGAGTTAAACCTTATGGAACTGAGATGACTTGGGGGAAAGAACTGTAAAAAAAAAACCAAAAAAACAATTGCTATAGGAGGAGAAGAATAAGGCAGGGATGATCATTCATTGGATTGGAATCACCAGTTCTGCAAAAGCTTAAAATAGTGCATTACGAAGTGAAGAAAGCCTGGCTTCACCACTCCCTCCACTATTAAGAAAGCAACACCCAGTGTTGGTGGATATTCAGAACATGACTGCTTCCTAAAACCCCTTCACTTGTCATAGGAAATCCTTCCCAGGTGAAGGTATTCCCATCTGCCTCCACTCCTAAACAGTGTCAAGGAAGAAAACTAACAGCAGCCCAGTGCAGGGGCACAAGGACCTTCAAACTCTCAGTCACCCACCCCATTCACTGCTGTCCTCTTAGTTCTCTGCTTGAAACTGACTTGGCTCCTATTTTCTAAGTATTTCAGAGAGCAGGATTCATATCAGCCTCAACTTTCCTAATGGCTTACTGACATCCTGCCATATCCAAACCATAGCACATAGAGGGTCTGTTATCAAAATCTGAATAAAAGTTTTGTGCCTGGCTATAAAACACAGGACAACTGATTCAAAGCAGGAATTAAAGCCATGTGAAATACACAATCAAAGACTTAGTGCTCATGAAAAACCTAGTGAAGGTGGCTCACTATTGTATTCATAACACTGTTAAGATCTTTGAAAACATTAACGTCATAAAACAATCACTTTATTGCAAAATTGGTGAAAAACAAAGGTATATATGAATTAATCTGTTTAAATGAATGCATTCCACAATATTTGATGATATGGCCAAGTACATGCAAAAGTCTGTAGTTCTAAATATGAAAAAATTCTTACTTTGGTTGATGCAAAATTATCTTTCCTCTTGATAACCAGCAAGGTTAATGCATATATATAGGACATATATTGAATTGTGGTGCATTTTTTTATATAAAGAAGTTTCTTAAGGCATAAAAGTAAGAAGAAAAATAATTTTCTGAATAAAAAATGTATTTTCTCAATATGTCCTGGCAAAAGGAATTTTTTCTTCCCCCCCTTCCCAAATATGGTGGAAATGGTTCCTTTTTTATAATTTTTTTTAATGATAGTATTTTCCATCTTCAAAAAGAAATGAGAATGGGGGAAAAAAAAATAGCCACTCTAATTTCTGTTACATAGCTTTAAGAAAAAGTGATCCTATACTTACAATGAAAGACAGTAAGATAGTTATCCAAAGAGGCTTGATGAAATAAACCTTCAATGCACACTGAAAGTTGAGTGCCTATGTCATTTGTGTGACTTTGAAATAAACTGTAACTGAGAATTTTCAAATATTACAAGAGCCAACATTACAACTTAAAGGCTCAGGCCCCTTGATTATTAGAGCTTGGGGGGGGGGGGGTTGAGCATGAAATTATTATTTGAATTAATTTAACTCCCTTATTAAATGCTCTCTTTTGTCATATTGCTTATTTAAAACAAAAGTTACAACACAGATATGAGTAGGTATTACACAGAAAGAATATAATGAAATGGATGAAGAAAAAGTTATCAACCAGAAACATACCTACTAGCCTCTTCTCAGAAACCTCCTACACCCTGAAGCAATCAAAAAAGGATAATGTTGTGCCATAAATTCTAGATTTAAATACTTTCCATATTTTATTGCTTTTTACATTATTTCTGTGATGAAATATTTGAAAAACATTTTGGAAAAGTAAATATTATATCTATTTTTTCAATGTCCAGTGGAAATGTTCTTTTGGAAAAGGACCTGAGTTTCCATCTATAACAGAATGGCTCCAAAGTAAGCCAGACTTAAATCCTGGTAGGATTTGGATTTCAAGCTAATCTTTGCTACATGTTTTCCTAAATAATTTGAATCTATGTTGAAAAAGAAGTGCTGGAGAAAGTTTGTTCAGATGCTGGTGGCACACGTAAATATGTGGCACAATGTCTCTGCTTCTGCGGATGTTTCCACTGTTACCATCCACCTGAAATAATGTACGGTTTCAATCTGATTGTCAATCCGACTGAGTGGCAATATCACTTAATAATGTAATATGCTCCCTAACAGTTGAGCACTTTGTTTCTCCCATCTAAATGCACAATATATAGACATTAGTATTATCTGAAAACACTTATCTTCTCAAGCTATGTGATAAACAAGCCATCACCTCAGATCTGGAAGCTATTTTACAGCAGAATCATGACCATGACTTCTTAAAATGTCTGTCAGGGAAAAAAGAAAAAAAGAAAGAAAGAAACAGACAAAGCCATGAATCAAACTCATGAGACAGAGATCACAAAAGAGGAAGGGGACAGTATTCTTTTTGTCTTGCGAGTACAGAAAAGTAAGGGAATTCATTATTTTCATGGCAAAAGAGCAACCATATGAATATATGACAGAATATATGTATATATATATACACACACACACACACACACATACATAGCTATATGTGTAATGTGTTTGTGTGTATAAATACACATATCTCTATACATATATATATTTAGTAATGTATGCACACACCTCTATGTATTTACAGATATTTAGACATATATATGAACATAATATATATATTATATTGTTATTCATATCTATGTTCAGATATGCTTAGACACTTTTAGACATATATATACAGACATGTATATTTGTATGTTATTACTTTCAAATATATCTAAAATATATGGGTGTAGATAATGTGCATATATATATCTAATGAACAATTAAAATCTCTCATGGAATAACCTTATGCTATAGAATAAATGTTGGTGTCTAGCTTATGTTTCTAGTATGATATTGAGTGTGCGACTGAATCTCTCAGGTTGCCGTGATCATATCTATGCATACAGGTTTAAATAAACCTGTATAAAAACAGAGAAAAGAAAATGCTATTGGTGCAACATTTAAAACATTTGCTTTTATGATGTGCAGGCGGTTCCAAACCATTTGAAATCTAACTGCTGTATCCTTGGGTGGTTTCTGAAATAGCAAAAACTGCTGAGCCTAACAAAGCTTGCTAGGGTGCGATACAAAGGGAACATTCATTTCTTTCCACTTGCTAGAATGCAATTACCAATTTGTTTTCTATGTGAAGTAAGTACACAGGACGTCAGTGCTGGTGATCTACGTATTAATCCAGCAACACCATGGCTCAGGAATCGGCATCATGCCCAGACAGAAACACAAATGGAAACTGAAAGGGGAAAGGAGCAGTTCCTCAATGAATACAGGAACAAGTCTTAGCATTTAACCTCACCACAGACTCACAGAAGCATCAAAATGTTTTTCAGAGCTAACCATTGCTTACACTGCAATTCACATTTTCGTGGTGGAACAAAAAATGCAAATTGTACTGCCTCTTGGAAATAGATCCATGGAAGATGATATTGCAGAACTCTCTATCTTCCTCAGCTATCTCTGAGATCCTCTAGTTCTTATAAAACAACAACAATAAAACATGAAATTATATTCCAAGAAATATTCTAGTTTTGGAAAAAAGGAATTGTAAAAGCTATGGTGACACAAGCATAAGCAGTTTCCTTTAAAGCAGTGAATAAAAAGGCAACTGTTCCACTCTTTTGTGCAAGCTTATCATGTTGAATTGCATTCACATTGCATTGTACATYAGATTTAGGCAAAAGCCAACAAATGAACTCAATATTCAGTACTACTTACTCTTGGACAGACTTTTTTTTTTTTTCTAGACTACCTGCTAGATCATCCCAATATTATTTTTATGTCTTTGCTTTCCATTTGTTTTTTGTAAGCCTGATTGGTATAAGAGCTGCTTTGTAGAATGATATGTGAGTAGTGTCCATATTTAACAAGAAAGGGCAGCTTGCAACACTTATGCTTTGTATAGTACCAAAACAATTACTATCTCATATTCTCTGTATTTTTGTCATGTCCTCCCATTTCTCGCTTGTTTTTTTCATTCCCTCCTTCCTTAGAATCTTCTTTTTCTTTCTGATTTCTATCACTGTTCCCGGCAAATTTTTCACATTTTTGTTACATCCTTTTTTTAACAAAATCAAATGCTGGATGAATCCAACATCTAAATCATGTTTGCCATTGCAGTCTATGCCTCTTACAATTTTGCCTTGTCATTCAGTCCACTATTTTAAACTGAAGAAAGGCTTTCAACACCTAGTCTTGAGTTTTATTCACAACTTTATGTGATTACATTTCATGCTCCTATTCATCACTTCATGTCTCATTTTAATGTGTTATGTTACACTATATTCATTAGTGCTAAATGAAGTCAGTGATGGAGCGACACAGTGACCACACTGTGAAGTCTCTCTTGGCTTTGTCTTTTCTTGGCCAATCTAAACAATTGACAGATGCTTCCATGCTACTTATTGCTCTTTTCTGGAGGGGTGGAGACAGGATAAGTAAATTCAAGAAGAAAAGCCAGCTTTAAAACAGATCTCAGTGGTACCTGTTATTGAGCTTTAACCAAGTTAAAAAGAAGTCATTTGTCTTCCTGCTTTGTTTTATGGCTCTTAGTTTTGAATCTGTAAAAGCACTTTGAATCTCATCTATAACTATACATCTTAATAAATAGCCTCTTGTGCAGGACTTTGATAGAAGCTTTGGAAATTCCAAGTAACCATGTCAGCTTGCTTTCCTTCTTCCTACCATTGTTATGATTGCAGCTATAAATTACAAGTGAATTCCTTCTGAAGAATACCCCAGTCCATAGGGCTGAAAGACAAATTTCTATGAAGTGAGGGATCAGTATGTTATTTTCTGGAAAAGATGAAGTTTGAGTCAATCATAAAGATTTCATGAATTCCAGTTGAATTTCCTTAACAGCTTCAGCTGAAAAAAAGAAGGATTATTGTTTTCCTTTGAACTATCAGCAAAGTCCATTTCAGTATTTCTGGTGTAGAATGCTTTGCTTTTGCAGCTTAGATTCACAGTGAGACTTAGAAAATATTTACAAAAGCAGAGAGATGGAGGAAGAGTTATGCTACGGCTTTTACTTTACATTAAGGAAAAAGAGGCTGAATTAGGCAAAGGAAGGACTGCACCTTAATCTCGTGCTTTTCAAGAAAGTGGCTGCTGGACAGCCATTAAATGGAGAAGGGAGAATTTTCTTATACTGCCTTTCTGCTCTGACTTAGGAGTGTCACCTAAGTCTCCTGGGACTAGATCACCTTGCTTTCACTTAAAATGCCTTAAAAAATGCCTTTTCACTTTAAAAAAAAAAAAAAGAGCTAAATTCTAATCCAATATGTCATAAGATCTGGAACCTTTCTTTTTTTCTTTTTTTTTTGGTTGGGTGGGGGGAGGTGTATACTGCCCCCAGAACATCTTCTTGAGACCAGATTATTTTAGGGGAGCTGGGAGAATGATTTTTAACATAAAAACTATTCACTCATTCCAAATTGAGGAATACTCAGGAAATCTGAATTCTGTCCATGGCTCACCTGATCCCTTCCAAAACCTGTCTTCTCAAAAAAATTAAGCCAGTTCTTGGTTTTCTTCAAGCAACTATAAAGCATGCAACTATGAACTTCCTCTAATGAAACTCATGACCAGATCCCTTGTCCGCAACTTATGTGTGTTTCTTCTTCTCCACTATCTTTGCTCTTTGTCTTTTCATTTTACCAAAATACCAACAAAATCTATAGCTTCTAATCCACACCTTAAATAAATTCTTTCCTTGCACCAAGGCAGCATCTCAACAGACAGTGCAGAAAAATGCATTTTCATCATATCTTGTAAAGAAAGAGAAGTCACACCATTTCTAAGCTTCTTCCCAGTTAGATTCATATCCATATTTCTTCTCCTCACATGTAGTCCTGCAAACTTACATGTTTTCATTCCTGTCAAATATCTTTTTCAATTTTTTTTTTTAATTTATAGCAATAAAACCCCTACTATTTCTCTGAGAAGGTCATGAGTATCCAAGAGAGCAAATTTATGTGAAACAGAAAAAAACAGAAGAAAAAAAAACCCTTATATAAAATAGTGATAGTAGTTTTATCAAAGTGGAACTAGAATTATTAACTGTTTAACTGGAGAAAATGCAAAAACTCAAAGACAGAAAAAAAAATACATATTTATACCTGACTATTCCCCCAGCCACATTGTTGCAGGCTAGTATCTGCTCCCAACCAGCCCAGTGGTTYTCTAAGGATGAGCCCACCCTACCCAGTCCCTTCAGTCCCCAGAGCTTTTCTGGCCCCTCTGAGGATGGTGCTTGCCTCCTCCTCCTCCCGGCAATCACTTGACCTCCCTACTGGCGCTGCATGAGACTGTTGTGACTCTGCCTGCCTGCCACGGCGCAAGTCAAAAAAGAAGTTTCCTTCTTCACTGGCATCTCCCATCTTTCCAGGGAGTTCCTGCTGATCCAGACATTCTTGGAAAGGAAAAGGGGTGTAACTGTGAACAAAAAAGTAAAAAGCCAGTGTTGCATGTCACATCATCCAATCACGTCAGCCTAAAGCAATGGGTTATCATCAGCCTTTACTAAGCTTTTTTTTAATGTTTTTATCGGAACAGATATGTCTGAATTGCCAACAGTCTCTTAAAAAAGGAGGTCCCGTTATGTTATCCAGCGGCTTGCTGAAATTTTCATTTTTATAATATGTAGATGGGGACCTTGTTTAACTATTTGACTGAATTTTGGCATGAAAGCTCWCTGACATAGTGAGTAGAGGTCCACTCCACCTATAAGAATGGTAGCCATTGGCATTATTGTGAAGAGTGTATCTTACAGTACAATAACCACAAATAAAGACTTTTCCTGGAAGGAGGAAGAAGTGAGCAGAAAGGGATCTGGGCTCACAAGGCATATTTTAGGCCCTCTGCATGAAAGCAAGGGCAATTACAGGGTAGTAGTTCTGCTACATTTTGTGTGGTAACATGACATGTTTATTCACCTTTACTTTGCTTGTTTGCCTTAAATACATGCCCGACTGTACATTTTACGTACAGCACACTCCACACTCTCCCTGGCTGCTGTTACCTCATGTTTTATAAGCAAGTTTTTTTCTCAAAATAAAATACTAAGGGGGCCAATTCATGTGTGTTATATATTAGCAGAACTCCTTTTGCTTCAATGAAGTTAAATCCTAAATTACTGTGCCTGTTTGATACTTAATGCATTGCACACTAAACAGAGTTCTCTACAAGCACCAAAAAAATTTTTCTAACAATTGTGTTGTAAATTACAGAGTAATGTTCTTCATTTTATAGGTGGCAGATGGAATTATGAAGAGCTCCAGTACAGCAAAGACTTTAAGCTTTGTTCTGCAGAGACCACAGCAACACAGCCTCAACTGCAGCTGCACAAGGAATGAATGTCCAACCAGCTCATTGAAAACATTTTTCCTAGTTTCTTGTTCAGTGCCTGAATTGCAACATCCTCATATCTCCCTCCTATAAAGCAGAAAAAAAAAAAAAAAACATGATTCAATATGCAGGGGAATAGTATTTCTTGTGCTTCCTGAAGGAATCAGGAAAAATATGATGATTCCTGGTTTATTGTAGTACATAATGAACTCCCCATTCTCATGTAGCATAGTTTCAAAATTTAGAGCTTATTTAAAAATGTGATTCTCCAAGTGATGATGCTTAAAATAATGTTTTATATGGAGTATTTATTAATTTCAAACATTCCCCAGACACTGTGGACATTTAAACACATACAATTTGTGTTAGGAAACAGAAACTGGGGAGTGAACTTGACTGTAAATATAAAGAAAAAATGAAAAATTGAGAGGCTGATCAAGGAAAGTAAAAATGTACTAACTTTTGATTTTAAACAATTGACAAGAATGAAAAAAGCCTGTCTTAAATAAAAAGTTTTGAAGAAAGTATGACAATACTGTTTAGCTTCATATTGCTCACAACATCTCCAGAATTTCAAATTTCTTTTTTTTATGGGAAAATACATTTCTCTGTGACTGCTAGTTCCAAGTTCCGTTTCCCCTTGAAAGTTGAATTACAAAAGGTAAAGGTGATAAATATTAAAAAATGAATTAGACGTGTAGAAATTCTTTTAGTTAAAATCACAGAATCACAGAATGGTAGAGGTTGGAAGGCACCTCTGCAGATCATCTAGTCCAACCCCCCTGCTCAAGCAAGGTCATGTAGAGCCTGCTTCCAAGGATTGTGTCCAGACAGCTTTGGAATATCTCCAAGCAAGGAGACTGCACAAGTTCTCTGGAAAACCTGCACCAGTGCTCAGTCACTCCCACAGTCAAAAAGTTTATCCTCATGCTTCGAAGGAATCTCCTGTGTTTCCACTGGTGCCCCTTGCCTCTCATCCTATTGCTGGCACCACTGACAAAAGTCTGGCTCCAGCCTCTCCACACCCTCCCTTCTGATACTTCTACGCATTGATCAGATCCCCCCTCAGCCTTCTCTTCTCCAGGCTGAACGGTCCCAGCTCTCTCAGCCTTTCCTCATAGGAGAGATGCTGCAATCCCTTCATGCCCTTAGCAGCCCTCCGCTGGACTCGCTCCAGTAGCTCCATGTACCTCTTGCATTGGAGAGCCCGGAACCGGAC
>NW_020447411.1:14216-48818 GCF_003343035.1 Apteryx rowi | reverse complement strand
CAGCTCTCCAGCGTGTCGAGGTTCCTCTGAAGGGCAGCACAGCCCTCTGGTGTAGCCGCCACTCCTCCCAGTTTCATAGCCTCAGCAAACTTGCTGAAGGTGCACTCTGTCCCTCCATCTAGATCATTGATGAAGCASTGGAAAAACACTGGACCCACTATTGACCCCCGGGGGACACCGCTAGCTACAGGCCTCCGACTAGACCTTGCACCACTGAGCACAACCCGCTGAGCTCTGCCTTTCAGCCACTTCTCAATCCACCTCACCGTCTGCTCGTCTGTGCCGCACTTCCTCAGCTTGCCTGTGAGGACACTATGGGAGAGAGTGTGAAAAGCCTTGCGGAAGTCAAGGGAGACARCRTGCRGTGCTTTGCCCTCACCTAGCCAGCTAGTCCTCCCATCCTAGAAGACTCTCAGCTTTGTTAAGCATGCTTTCCCCTTGGTGAAGCCATGCTAACTGCTCCTGAGCACCTTCTTCTCCTTCACATGCTTCGAGATGGCACCCAGGATGAGCTGCTCCATCACCTTTCCAGGCATGGAGGTGAGGCTGAGCGGCCTGGAGTTGCCTGGCTCCTCCTTCTTGCCCTTTTGGAAGACTGGAGTGACACCGGCCTTCCTCCCGTCCTCAGGCACCTCCCCTCTTCTCCACGTCCTTGCCAAGATGATGGAGAGTGGCCTAGCAATGACGCCCAGCAGCTCCCTCAGCACTCGTGGGTGCATCCCTTCAGGGCCCATAGATTTGCAGGTCTCAGGTTTGCCTGAAAGATCTCTAACCCAATCCTCCTCCACCAAGGGAAAATTTCCTTTCTCCAGACTTTCTCTCTTGTCTCCAGGGTCTGGGATTCCTAGGGGCTCGCCTGACAGTAAAGACTGAAGCAAAGGCAGCATTCAGGAACTCGGCCTTCTCTGTATCATTCGTCACCAGGGCACCCACCCCATTCAGCAGCAGGCCCACATTCTCCCTAGTCTTCCTCTTGCTACTGATGTATTTGAAGAAGCCCTTCTTGTCCTTGACATCCTTTGCCAGATTTGATTCCAAATGGGCCTTAGCCTTCCTCGTCGCATCCCTGCACCCTCTGACAACGTTCCTATATTCCTCCCAAGTGGCCTCTCCCCCTTTCCACATCCTGTAGACTTCCTTCTTCTGCTTGAGTTTTGCCAGGAGCTCCTTGCTTGTCCACGCAGGTCTCCTGCCCACTTTGCTTGACTTCTTACTCATAGGGATGCACCGCTCTTGAGCTTGSAGGAAGCGATGCTTGAATATTAACCAGCTCTCTTGGAGCCCACTTCCCTCTAGGGCCCTAAGCCATGGGATTCCTCCAAGCAGGTCCCTGAAGAGGTTGCTCTCCTGAAGTCCAGGGTTGCAGTCCTACTTATTGCCCTGCTTCCTCCTCACAGGATCCTGAACTCCACCATCTCATGGCCACTGCAGCCAAGGCTGCCCCTGACCTTCACATCTCCAACCAGACTTTCTCTGTTTGYTGTCTGTAGAAGGCCTCATCGACTTCCTCTTCCTGATCAGGTGGCCTGTAGTAAACACCCACAACAGTGTCACCCATGCTAGCCTGCCCTTTAATCCTTACCCGTAAGCTCTCGACTCGTTCTTCTTCCACCTCTCGGCAGAGCTCAATACATCTCGGTTGCTCTCTCACAGAAAGAGCAACTCCCCCACCTCGCCTTCCTGGCCTGTCTTTCCTAAAAAAGCACGTAGCCATCCATGACAGCCATTCAGTCACGYGAGCTAGCCCACCATGTCTCTGCAATTGCAATGAGCTTATGGCCCTGCGGCCAGACACAGACCTCTAATTCTTCCTCTTTATTCCCCATGCTGCATGCATTGGTGTACAGGCATTTCAGAGAGSTGATCGAGCATGCAGGTTTCCCAGGAGGGGTACAAGAGGATCCTCCACAGTCATGTCCCGTGCGCACTTCCCCAGCTGCTTGCATCCACTGGAGGCATCCCAGCTTGAGCCGCGTTTTGCCAACTACCCTGTCTCTATAACTCTCCCCTTCCCCCATCTTTCCTAGTTTAAAGCCCTCCTTACGAGGCTGGCCAACCTGTTGGCAAAGATACGTGTGCCCCGCTTAGTGAGGYGGATCCCATCTCTCTCCATCAGTCGTCAGTCTTCAAACAGGGTCCCATGGCTGTAGAAATCAAAACCCTGTTGCCAACACCGGTGGCGCAGCCAGTTGTTAACTTGCAAAATCCGTCTCTTCCTCCTCCCATCCTTCCCTCTCACTGACAGGATTGAAGAGAAAACAGCCTGGGCCCCCAGAGCCCTGACCACTGTCCCCAGTGCTCTGAAATCCCATTTGATACTTCTGAAGTTGCCTTTGGCAGTGTAATTGGTGCCAACATCGAAGAGCAGCAGGGGGCAATAGTTGGATGGGTGGATAAGCATCAGCTGTCTTTCTATGACATCTTGAATTTGATTCCCCAGCAGGTAATAAACTTCTGTAGACAAGAGGTCAGGTCAGCAGAGGGGTTCCTCTGTCGCCTGCAGCAGGGAGTCATCCACAACAATCACTCGCCGCTTCTTCCAGTTGTTCCTGCATGGCACAGGGTCCATCAGCTCAGTTGCTTCAATTGAAGCCACATCCAGCTCTTCCTCAGTTTGGAGGGCACTGAACCTGCTCCTCAACTGCAAGGTTTCAGGAGGAAAAAGAGCCTTTCTCTTCATACGAGAAGTGACCAGTTTCCAGCCTTCATCTTCAACAGTTATGACTAACTGTTCAACATGGCACAGAGCCCACCTGCATCTCCACTGCTGTGGAGGGTTGAGACTCTTGAAGCTGTAGGGTCAATGAGAATATCCTATCTATCTCTTGCTCATCTTCTCAGATGCTATGCAGCCTGCTTACTTCCTCCCATAACTCCTTTACCTGGYGACACAACTCGCCAACAACAGCACATCTTCTGCAGAAAAGATGACTTTGAGCCCCAGCCTCATGGAGGCTCTGTCACAAAATTATTCTGTCACAAAAAGTGTTTATCTGAGATCTTTAAATGGGATGTGCATTTTTTTAGAATAAAAGCATAAAGATCTTTGATGAAAAGAACATAATAAAAAATGAGATAATTTTTTTCATAAATCAAATGCATCATTGAGGTTTGACCTCATAGAAGCTGACGTAGGAAAAACTGAACCAAAGTTTCAGCTAGTAATTAGAAAAATATCACATTATACTGGACAATATTGAAATACAAGAAAGATTTAAGATTTTAAGTAGCTGTTAAATGTGCTTGTTTAAAAGAGTATAAATGCATGGGTGAGGAGACTTTTCTGATTTTTTCTGATTATGGGTAAAGAGATAAGAATTTGCTGAATGATTGCTACAGGGACTTGCACATAAAGATTAAAAAAAAAAATCTTTCAGCAAAGTACAGAGCCAGCACTTCAGGGTAGTAGCTCTGACAGGCCAAGGAGTTCAGAGGAGCCAGCAGACCTTTAAGGACAGCATCCTCCAAGCAAAAGAACAGGCCATCTCAAAACTCAGGAAAAGCATTATCAGGAGACTGCCTTGGCTAAGCAGGAAACTCATGTCAGAGCTCCCTCCAATGCAAAAGGCAGCACAAAAGCAGGGATGGGCTGCAGAAGAGGAGTTTAAAAACATTATCTGGATGTGTGAGGATGGTGTCTGGAAAGTCAAAGCTCAGATGGAGCTGGTCTTGCAAGGGATGTCAAAGGCAAGAGGAAGAGCTTCTACTGCTACATTAGTAATAAAATAATCATTGCTGGATGAGGTAGGTTGTTTAGTGACAGTGGCCTTCTTTGCCTCAGTCTTCACAGTCAAAGTCTGTCTGACCTCTGTGCTTAGTGGAAGGGTTCAAGGAGGAGGGGAACGACCAGCAGTGGATGAGGGTCGAGTCAGGGATCGCTCATAAGAATTTGACCCAGACAAATTCTTAAATTGATAGGCTGCACCCAGGGTGCCAAGGAAGCTGGCTCATGTCCTTGCACGGTTGGTCTCTGTTATCTTTGAAAGGTCATGGAGGCTGAGGGAGATTCCAAAGACTAGAGAAAGGCAAATGTCACATTCAAAAAAGCCCAAGGAAAATATCCAGGGAACTATAAGCAAGTCAGCCTCACTTGAATCCTTGTAAAAGTCATGGAGCAAGTCCTCTTGGAGCACATTTTTAGGCACATGAAGCAGAAGGTGATTGGGAACAGTCAGGATGGATTTACCAAGGGTAAATCATGCCTGACCCAGCTAGTTATGTTTCATTTGTGTACGAGGGGAGAACAATGGATGTAATTATCTTATCTTTGGCAAGATTTTCAGCACTGTCTGCCAAATATTCCTGTATTCAAGTTAGGACATAACTCTGGTAAGAAGTGGACTGCTGCAGGGTCTGTCCTGGTACATGTCCTGTTTACGATCCCTATTCATGACCAAGAAGACGTGATGGAGGGCATGCTCATCAAGTTTGCAGATAACACCAAGTTGGGTGGACCAACCAATACATGTGAGGGTCAGGCTGCCATCCCAAGGGACCTGGGCAGGTGGGAGGAAGGGTCCTGAGAGGGCCCCTACAACATTCAGCACAGTCAAGCACGCACTCTGCCCTGGGATGGCCAAGCCCTGGCAGTGACACCAAGGAGACAGGGCCGCCTCCTCACAGTGGTGCCTGGTGAGAGGGCAAGAGAGGGAGGGCAAAGCTCAAACAGGACAAGTTTAGACTGGAGATAAGGAATTTTTTTGTCCCTGAGAACAGCAAAACAATGAGGCAGGGGTCAGGGAAGCTGTGCTGTCTCCATCCTTGGAGATTTTCAAGTCCTGAATAGACAAAACCCTGCACAACCTTGTCTCATGTCACATCTGACCCTGCTTCAGGCAGAAGGCTGGACTAGAGACCTCCAAGATCTCTTCCAACATGAGTTATTACAGCCAGAGGAACACAGCTCACAGTGACAGAAGAGAGGTAGCACATGAGCTTCCACATTCCTGGTCCTGTGTTCCTCCTAGGAATAAAGTAGTTTACGTCTGTCTCCTGTCCCCTAGTGGAAGTCAGTTCTAATGATCTGACCTAGCAAATGTCATCAGCTGAAGTCCATAGAAAAAGAAGAAAATCCCTGAAAAATATCTGTACAGTTATTTACAAAATGGCTAATAAAAGACCTTAACTAAAAGCTAAATGTATGACAAGTAAGGAAAATCTTGGACCTTGCACTAGGCTTAAATGTTTTAGAAGAAACCTCTGTTTCACAAATAAAAATTCATCTACACTAAAAACTTTAAGTCAATATAGAGGTTGCTGAATTGTATACATTTTTTTTTTCAAATTAAAGCCTATTTTAAATAAAATATTGTGATTGTCTTTTAATATGACAAAGTTTTCAATTTCCTACATCATTTTCATTATAAAATCTCTATACTGGATTGAAAGGAAGACCATTCTTTTGAAATTGAACAGAATATTTTGCCCAAACTAAGATGTGAGCTATTTGTTCTTTGCTCGTTTGCTACTTCTTTCAGCCTAGGTAAAGAACTAAAAAAAGACTGAAAACTGTATTCTAAAGAGAAGCCCATCTTGAAATTTGTTTTGCATTCCTAGGGGGCTAGACCTTATTTCCTAAGAACTGATTGCTGCTTTGTATGAATCTTGCAAATGAAGAAACAGGACTGAATAATATCATTTAGTGATACAATATGTCATGTGCAACTTCACAATTACTTAGACTTCCTTTCTACTATTTACTCTGTTAGACTAGCATGAAAAGTATCTACTAGTGACAAAAATGTGTGCCAGCTTGAACAATATAATTCTGTCTGCAGAGTCAGCTGGAACACCATGGTCGGGAGTAGGCAGACTCTCATGATTTGT
The DNA here is from genome assembly GCF_003343035.1 of Apteryx rowi. Taxonomy (NCBI): domain Eukaryota; kingdom Metazoa; phylum Chordata; class Aves; order Apterygiformes; family Apterygidae; genus Apteryx; species Apteryx rowi. Next base: position 42,992 of record NW_020447411.1, on the reverse strand, counting down.
TATAGTCATATACCTTATCTCAATATCCGTAGATTGAGGTAGTTTCTATACCATTTGTTTAGCAACGCATCTTTTGAGATACTAATATTATTTTTTTCTGCTTTTTTTTTTTTAATCTGGTGCCTTTAGGTATCTACCTACTCAATACTTGTGTATCTGAGATTTAGTCTTGTTGAATATAAATAGAATTTAAGCTCTAAGTCACTTCTCACTTTTGACAATTTTACTCCAATATTTCAACTTTGTAGAAACCTGAAATTCAGAGTGTAAATGAAAGTAACTTCTTCAAATAAATTTATTTCAAGTAAATGTTACTAGATTTTTTTAAATGTTTATCTAATAATTGCAAAGTGATCTATTATCTATCATGTTTCACTGTTGGATATCTTGACATTTTCAAGATTTCAAGTCAGTTTTCAAAACACTTTAAAAGCTGTGTATGGTTTATACTGGCTTCAACTACAAGTGTTTAGGAGTACACAAGTCACATGTATCAACAGCRTAAACAAATCTTTTGTAGGATCACAATGACTGTGATGGGAACAATGGTAATTTGATGTCAAAGAAACGAGGAGGGAGTGTTAATGCCAAAAACATTCAGCCTCAATTTTTTTTTCGTGTTCTCAATCACTTCCATTAACAACATCAGTCCAAATACAAAATAAATTACTTTAGAGTTTTGTGTCGAAAATACATGCATGCATGTGTTTATGTCCATACAAAAAAAAACAGTATATATAAGAGGTCTCAAATGTACTCAGAAAGAAACTTCTCTACCAGCCTATAGTATTTCCATTCATAATCTCAGCCCTGTTTAAGGGTTATGCCTCTGTTTTCCATAGTCAGAGTAAAGAAAATTGCCAAGTTTATTATTATTATTATTATTATTATTATTATTTTCTAATTATCTTCGTGCTTTTTTTCTTCAGTACTCAAAAAGGTAGGCATCTTTGTATTGGACTTGCAAAATTGTGCAGTTCAGAATAGCAGCTCCTGAAAATATTGTCAAAGTCAATACTTTCTGTCTTTCATTCATTGTTTCTTGTTCTTCCCCAATCCACCTTCCTCTTCCTCTACCTCACTCTTCCTCCTTAACACATACAATTAGACTTTGGAGGCAATTGTCAGTCTTCATGGTTTCTCTCTCTATGGAGCCAAACTTATGCTGTTGAAGGCAATAAGATTTGTTCCTGCCTTGATGAGAACACTTCAGAGAAAATGCAGTATTAATTTGAGAACTTCCCTGAGGATTTTATTTTATTTTATTTTATTTTATTTTATTTTATTTTATCCTCGAAGTACAGAAGATGATCTCTTTCTCTGGCCTGTTTGCTTTTCTCATTTATCTTTCTAGAAGAGTGTCTTCACTGAATATTCTTCCTTATTCCATTATCATGATACAGCTGAGAAACCAGAAGGCAGGAAAGCAAATAGAGCATAATGCCTCTGAGGCAAAGCAGCTTCATATTCTGCTTCTGCACAATATCTCCCTCATTTTGCAAGTTCACTTTCTAGAGTATTGAGTACATATCATCCATGAAACTGCAATTGCTCTATGAATTAAGACCTAATGAGAATCCATCTACTTTGGGACCAAGTTATTTGCCTGACAATGTCACTGTGACTTTCAGTACAAGAGAACTGTAAATGAGACTGAAAGTATATTTGCAATACCAGGGTGGTCCCACTGATTTCCRTAAGACTGCTTTGTGCAAAATCCCTTATGCAGTGCAAAGATGATGGTGCTTAGACATTCATTAGTGGGAGTGCGCTGTGTTTTTATGCCCAACCCTACCTACAGCAGTAGTAACTCACACATCCTAAGGAGCAGAGCCTGTAGATCTGGTAGCTCATAAAACGTTTTTCTCCTTTCATTCTTCTGCTCTCCTTCTAGTGGCTTGTGCTTTCCTGCAAACCTGTCCTTGCAACCATTTGCGCCCCTGACACGGAAGATGAAGGGGGTCAAACAAGGCCACATTCATTCTTGAATACCTCCCTGCAACCTGATTCAGTATCTCTCCCCATTTCAACTAAAAGGAAATCTGTAGCTGTGAGTTAGGACCATCCAGCCAGCTTCTCCCTCTAACTATCAAGGTACAAAATGCTGATCACATATGGTGTTGAGAAAGAAGGCACTTGAAATGTTATATTGCTGTTCTTCACAAAGGTACATGACACATTAGTTTGATTTAATAACATGCTATTTTACCTATTAACCTTTCAGCTAGAAACTTTCTCCTTCATGTCCCCAATCCTCTCATATGCAGTATGCAGCAGGCATATATTTTGAACATCCTGTAAACATTCATTGTGGAACATATTTTCTGCCTGTGTTTGTTCTGCTGTTGGACAACTTGTCTAATTCTCCAGTTGCTTCACTGGGAATTGTTAAATTATTCTCAGTGAGAAGACAGGCTATGAGAATGTAAGTTCTAAACCCTACTGGAAACACAGCATGGAAACATCTCCTGACGTAGCTTCATTTGCAAGAAAATGTTTTATTGCTATTAAGAGGCTCACAGGGAATTCCATACTTCTGGGTCTAGTGGTTTTGTGGGTGGGTGGTTTTTTTGTTTTTTTTCTTTTCTTTTTTCAGGCAGAGAAGGTGGGTGAATTTCCTTACTAGGCACTGCCAACTTTCAACATCTGTCAGAAAATCATCAGCATCACTAGAAAGAACTCCTTGTTCTTCAGACACTACTAGAGAAACCATGTTCATTTAACTCATCATTAATGAGCATCCTTGACTGAAAAAAAATTACAGTATGGCTCTAAATGATTATTAAAAAAAAAAAAAAAACTTTTATGAAGCTCCATCACTATGGTAACTCATTTCCTGACACAGAAGGGCTGCATGGGAAAGGTCAGTTGCTGAGCTCTAGAAGAGGTCCCCATGGCTAATTGGGGGAACAGGAAGGCAACAGAAAACCATCCAACCTAACAGGGCAGACACCTTCTTCTTCTAAAACATCCATAAAGCTAGATTCTTTTCACAGCCCATTCAGAGTCCAGTCATAGGGGTGCAGTCACAGCAACCCAGCTGCAGCTCTGCATTGTGACAGTAGCATTGGTCCTAAAGAGCAATTCCAAATAGAACATGAGAAGGCACTTAACTTGTAATCAATGCAGCAGGCATACTAGTAAAAAAGAGGCTGAGTAAAAAAAAAAGAAAGAAAAGGAAAGAAAGAAAGAAAAAGTCTGTTAGGCAAGGCAGAGTGAAAGATAAAAACTAAGTGAAAAAGCCTTTGCAGATGAAATACAGCATATTCAATAATACAGTATTAGATGCAAAAGAATCAACTTAGTATGATTCTGATCCAATTTGTGGAAGATAAATGGTAAGAAAACATATATTTTTGCAACTGAGGCACGCTCCATCCGGCAATATGATGAAAAATAACAAAAAAGACTTATCTGTGACACCATAAACTGAATGGTGTTCTTTGCCTGTTTTCTCATAACAACCTTTATTATTGCACCCAACTTCCTATAGGCATGCAAGATCCTAAATGATAGAAAACTATCAAGGTTAAACAGCAGAGAAAGGGAAAGCAAAGCATAAAGAGCTTATATGGTTGTTCTAGAAGAACAGAAAAATAAGGTCATGTGCCTTATGGCAGGACAGGGAAAGTCGAGTGATGAAATATTTTGATATGAATACATGGCTAAATTCTTACCAGTTTTTAAACTAGCACACATAGAGTTACTGTTTGAAAGCATCCTGCTTTCAGAGACCTGGAAATTAATAATAATATGAATTGTTGACCTGCTAATAGGATCTACATCAAAGTTCCATCAGGAAGTGGAGAAGAGTTCTCTAAAACACATTAAAATGCCTTCCCACAGCTCCTTGTAGATTCCCAGCATAAAACCATTTCAGTAGAGGGCAATACACAGAGACAGTCTATTCATGTTATCTGTAGAAAGACTTGCACATCTCAGTACCTCAGGCAAATACAYGCAGTGCTTCCAATAAGCGATTTATTGGTATAATTTGTAGTGAATAGGCTAGTCTGTGTAGGCACCATTGCATCCTGCTAGAGGCAATTAGACAACTGCAGTATTTGTGACTGTCTTATCAAACAGACTCTATCATTAATAAGAGTTAATGGGGGTTCTCCATTAACCCAGGCAGTCAAGCACTGTTTTATCAGAAGGAAAGCCTGCAATAAGTTCTCTTACCTGTCAAGGTTAGATGATACTCATAGTGCCTGTGGTATAAACAAGCAAAGGGATTTACAAGTTATGAGTAGAATACTGTTTCTCCTTTACATTCAGAACAGCCTTTTAAATATGAGAATGAAAATTTTTCCTTTGTCTTGCAGGAAATAATGACATCCCAAATGGCTTGAATCAGGACATTTCAAATCCTTAAAAGAGCTTGAAAACTTTTTTTTTTWAAATCAAATAAAAGGAAAGCAATCAAATGTTTTGTTTCAGTAATTCTGAAGTCTTCTTACATTTCATTTATTGAATTTATTATAGATGAGCTTTCAATTTCAAATAAGCATTTGTTTTGAATTTTCTGAAAATATAGTTCTTTTTGAAAAATGGAAATTTTAGGGTTTTTTTTTTTTGTAACAGAAGACTTATTGAAAGTGGCCCTTATCCCCAGTCAGTTTGTGTTTTAATGATTCAGTATTTTTCTCTGAAAAAGTCCTTTGAAAACTATTCAATCAGCTGTTCTTCTATTAATGTGACTGACAGGTACTTTTTGCAAAGCATATCTATGTATAGCTGGTCTTCTCAAACAGTCATTTCCTTAAGCAAAGGATATGGGAGGAAATCTACATCCATTGATGCTGGAGGAAACCTTCTCAGTCCCTTCTTCAAGACATAGATCTCATGGCACAAGCCATTATGCTGTCATATCCTGGCACCATTAGAGATACACTTTAAAATCACAGTACTACTTTGTGCCTATACAAATATTTTGATGTATGAAGGATTATATTTCCTCTCTTTTCATACCTTTCTCCCATTATCAGTCCCTAGGGTACAACGTAATTTACTAAACTGTGCACACAGTGCGTATAGTGAATCCTGCAAGAGTTTTGAAATCAGTGCCATTCACAGCAAAATTGTCCAATGATTTCTTTGAATAGTTGATTGTGTTTGATAAATGTATATTCTGTTTGAAAATAGCAAGAGGAGGAATGTCATCATTAATGGTATGATTGCGTTATGCTAAAGGGCAGAGTTAGGTAGCTCTATGCCATTAAATTTTGATAGGCAGAAATGTGATAGGACTATCCCATATCGCTTGTGGTCTGAAGCAGCCTTGACCTTTTTTCCCTTTCTTCTCTGTCCCTCATCTCTTTTTGTTCGTTTGTTTGTTTTAATCTGTTTCCTTTTAATTTTCTTGTCATTATCATCAAAACTCAAGGAAGGCACTACAGTATTTTTTCCTCGGTTTTGTCATTAGATGTTTCTTTCTTTCTCTGAACAATAAATTTACAGACAAGCTATGAAGCCCTTCATAGCTTAGTAAAAGAAAAATAAAATTTCAAAAGAAAACTGCTTAATATAGCAAATCTTTAAAACTCTATCCTTCTGAGATTTAGAATTATGCAGAAAAAAAGTAATACAAAAGTTAACTTTGTTTCTAGGGATTGTTGTATGTTGAAATTCTATTCTAGGAAAGGACCCTCCTTAAAATGCAGACTTTCAATGTTCTTTTGTGTCTTCCATGTATATATATCATTGCTGTGTATTTTCTTTAATTCAGCTTTGAGCTTTCTAGAATTTAGTGTAAAATAACAATCTGGCACAAATAACTGCATTTGTAGAGCTTCATGAATAATATTTTTTCCCCCTCAGTTCATTGATCAAATACTCTTTAAAATAAATTGATTCATAAAATAAAACAAAGATATCCACAAGCATGAGAAAAATAGGACTTTTATTTTCAAGCATTCTGAAGTGATTTGCTTGATATCAGGATATTTATCACTTTCAAAAGTATATTAAGATGAAATTTGGTCCCAAAATTAAACATTTGTAAGGTTAAAATGTTTGCTTTCCTATTATCAAAATAATTCACTGAGTTAGGTAAATATGAATAAACATTTAGTAGAATGCTAAGATTGTTCTGAAAAAAATTACCTAGAATTATCTGCATCCAAGCAATTTAAAAATAAGCAAACATTTTGGTATTGTTTGAATAGAGTTGGGCAGACATTTAAGTGTTTCTCTGAGTTAAGATCACAAGCAATGAAAAGGGTTTTTTTTGTTTTTTTTKGGGGGGGTATAGAAGAAAATATAGTACAATGGTATTTTAGCATACTTATTTCATTCTTTTAACTCACTCAAAAACATGGCAAGAAATGAACAGTAAAACAAAAAAATCACTGTCCTACATAAATGTATCGGCATTTCTTTAAAGAACGACACACTGCCCTATTGCATCAACACTTTCAGATCCTAAATAACTGAATACTGAAAGATCCCAAAGGGAGTTATGGGAGAGTTAGTCACATCAAAGTCTGACATGTTTATTTTCACCTGTCTGGTGAGAGAGCTGAAGTGAGACCTCAATATCTCATAAAGCTCTTCAACTTTACTTTCCTTTGAAGTTCATAGTGTTTAACTGGATTTGTCAACATCTATTCGAAGAAGAAACAGATGGGGAATTTTCTTGAATCCAAAATAATGAGATACATTTTTTAAACTATTTTAAAACTTCATTTTGCACTGACGGAGCCCAGGTGGGATTTGAAGGGGAAAACTAACCTGTTTCAAGTGTAGGATGGATATGCAATAGCCACACTAAAGTAATCAGTTAATTCTGTTTTGACATTCACCCCAAAGGCTTTGTCTGGGACCAGTTCCATTTAATGTTGAGTCTATGTTCAGTATACTACAGAACACCTCCACTTTTTAATTTAAAATATTCTAGGCTAGATCTAGCAACAAACTTGTTACAGAGACCCACAGACTATGTGGTAATTTATGTAGTCTCCTGTACTACTGCTTCTTCAGAAGTTTTATGATCATCCATAAGATTTTAATCTGATTCTTTGTTCAGCATCTCTCAAGCGTTTCCGATTCTATTACTAAAGACAGAACAGGAGCTATTGAATTCTTTACATAGCAAAGACATTAAATGGCTAATTAGAACGGATATATCAAGGATCAGTTCTACAAGAGAACTAAGTAAGTGGGTTTAGTTTTGCAAATTTTTGAATTAATAAAATATCCAAGTTATATTCAATGGGGGGGGGGGGAAGCACTAGGAGAAGATCAGTGGGTCTCTGAAAAATCTATTAAGTAATGAATCTTTCCCATACTTAAAATACTATTAATTAATTTCATTCTCAGAAGCATCCATAATTTAAAGGTATGTTTGACCAAGTACCTAAGAAACCCGTGTAATAATGGAAGATAATAGTGAAAGTGTTGTAGATTGACTCATAAATCTTACATATAGCCTCTGAATAAAGGAACTTAGGAAATGTGTGAAATTATGAGGAATTATTAGAGTATTATGGAATGAAAGATGACTGGCTAACCCCATCTGGAGTACGGATACTTTGTAATGGATAGCTACAAATATGGCCTTTGTAGACCATCTAATTAAGGAGACAAACTAAATTTGTAAACTAGAGAGGTATACAGAAGCTTGGACCTCCAAATAATTTTGATTACTAGCTTGGGTCTAATTTGATTGTCAATACATGAAAACACCAATTTTCTGAAAGTTTAAACCTTCATAATATTCTGGAATCCTACAGATAGGCAAGTGACAGCACAGAATTCAGGATCTACTCCTGTGTTTCAGCATTTCTGCTCACAGCTCTAACATTTCCTGAGTCAATGAGCTGAACTCAAGGGCCTGAATCACAAACAAGAGCATTAGGAAGACAGTACAAGTGACCGCTTCTAAGTCTCAAAAATGTCTTTTTACATTTCTGAAGATTATACTTTGCTGATAATAATTATTTTCTCTCCACAGCCTCATTCCTGTGAACTGCCTACTTGAGGATACCTAAGAAAGATACCTGAGCACCTAGCAATGCTACAGCTAAAGGATGAACTTTTTTCTCAACACTACATAGTTAAGAGATGGAAGAGGAAATTATCTCCAAAGTTCTTATTGCTGTAAAAACTAAAAAATGTTCTTAGAATTAAAGACTTCAGAGAGATGCATCCTAAATAGTCATTTTCATGAACAAATGATACTTATCCATGAAGGCACTGATGCTTTTAAAGGAAATGCCAACAAGCAGAATTTAAACAGCCAGACTCTTTCTAATTAAGTCAATGGCAAAAATCTTAATGACTTCAGTGAGGAAAAATTCAAGCCAACAGCAAGTGCTTTTGAAAACTGCACCTGAACGAGGAGAGCAGAGGGCTTCACATCTTCAAAGCACATCATCAGGAATGGCTTTCAAGTGCACAGCCTTTCTGTCATCTTTCTCCATCCAGGCAACTAGTTCTTGTCTCAGCTGCAGTGGGCTAAGACGTGCCTTGCAAAACTTCTTTCTGCCAGTTATTCTGTATGCTGCAGTCACCAGCACAAACTCTACACAAGCCAGTCCATTATAGGACACATTTGACTCTTTTCTCCTCATTCATTCTCGTCCAGTGAAATTATTTGTGTCTGAGATTGCGAGTCAAAGTGACATCTCTCTGATCTCTTTGCCATTGTTCAGCAACAGGCACCATGCTGTTTATCTCCACTTCTTAAAATCCCCTTCCAGCAATGTCTGTCCTGTACACGAGGCTGAGGCATAGTAATGGTTTAGCCCTTAACTGGGGGCTTAGCTGTCATGGACCCAATTTGGAGATGAGTACACTTTCTAGGTTGCTCCTTCCACAACAAATTGTTTTACTTATTTGATGGATCTGTTTGAGGAGAAATATATAATTCTTAAAGAGAAAAAAGGCTTCTGCACTCTCTGAATAACATCCTGATCTTTTATGAAATATCATCTTTCTCCTAAACTTCTGGCAAAATGCTTAGCTTTAAATTTATGACTTTGTGTATTTTGTATTGATTCTTCCTCATTTTGACGGCCAATAATTTTACCTCCTCCATTTTGTTACTGTTGTAACTGATGTGACCTCTCGAAAYAGATGGAATTTATTTTTACTATTCCTGTTACTTTTTAAAAAATTATTTGATACTGTGCTAAAAAAATCACAAAAATCTTGATTAAATGTATGTATTATACATACATATATAAATGTATAAATATTAAATGTGTATAAATGATTGCCATGGGATTAATATAATACAGTTTGATAAAATCGTTGAACTGTCTTCTAAACATAATACATATATGCATAACAAGCAATATATTCAATAATCATTGAATGAGAAAAAAACAACATTTACTAATACATGGATATGCCAGATATAGGGTAAAAATGTTTATGCAAGGGAAGTAATAAAGATCATTCATTATTCTCTAATATTAAAAGGAATTCAGTATACCAAAAGTCCTGACATTCTTGATGATTAACTACTCCGCCACCCTCCTCCTCCATCTTCCATCCTCCTGTGTGGCTAGTAAATTTAACAAGAAAAGAAAAGTGGGTCTTCTTTTATACAGAATAATAATAATATAGAAGATAATATAGAATAAAATAATGAATTATAAATAATAATAAATAGAATAAATAGTATAGAAGAATATTACAGTGTGTGTAATATGACACAATTGCAATAATAAAACCATTCATGAGGATGATTCTAAAGGGACAGTTATATAATAATCTTGAAGCTTAAATTTACATTCATCCCAATTAGCCATGCTCTCTTACATAAACAAGTATTCAGTGATTTTAGTAGGCTTTCTACTAAATACTATTTTCTAAAGTATCAGTGAAAATTAACTGTGCAAAATGCTCTTGCCAAGTCTGAAAGGACAGTTTAGGAACAGCAGAGTTTTGCATCTAACTGCCACCTTTCACTATGCCTAACTAGGCATAGCTGATTAGCCTTTTTCTAAATCTGATTTTTGCCAGTAATTTGTTCCCACTGAAGTCAATGAGTTTTGCCACTGGCTTCATTAGGAAAAGATGATGGCTTAATTCATTTTCACTTAGGATATGACTCAACTAATTACAAGGCTGTGCATTCATTTTCTTTGACATAGCTCAAAATACAGATCAACATATATTAAAACACATAATAATGAATTTGTTGGGAATCTCTGTTTTCCAAAATACAGTTATAAGCACAGTTTTCCCCTTCTGGGGGAAGCTCATTTATCTGCAAAAAAAGAAATGATTAATATTGCAAATTATGATTTTTGTAGCCTTGATCAGAAGCAAACTGCTAAAGCTATAGTACTGTGAGATTATAAGGTTTCATAAGTTTAATTAAAAACTGAAGTCAAGACTGGGCCATCATAAAGGAAACTCTGAACATATGGATCTTTTTGTTTTTATATAGAAAAGAAAAATCTGTCTGTATGGTATTACAAGCACCTATTTCATTTCTTCCAGTATAGCAGATGCTAATCTTGTCTGCACAAAGCACCAGAAAATAGTTCCCTTACTTTTTGCAGCCTTTCTCCACCAATCTCATGTGTTGAATGTATTAGCAATGGGACCAGTATCCTTTCCACTGATACCTGATTTGCTTATGATGATTTATTTTGATTTGAGAAGCTCCTATCTGATAAGGAAGTGCTAGTATCCCCATTTTACTGAAGGGAAATAGAGACATAGGAAGTCTACAACTTTACCAGAATCACTGGAATAACTAGAGAACTCTGAGCACTTCCCACAGGGATTCCTTAGTCTCAGATGCAATCTCTACTTCTTCCATCCTGAAACCTTTTCTTCAGTGTCCTCCATCACACTTTGGAACAAGATCTGGGAGACGGGCAGAGGAAGCCCAGACACAGTAGTATGCCCAAATCTTTGAAAACAAAATATATGTCCTGGTCATCATACATGGCATAGTATTCCATTGTTTTTCAAAATTATGACTCTTCTTACACTTCTCTACTTGCTACTTATGTATATTTGTATGTTGAAGCAAGGAGAAAGGAGGAACTCTTGCTTCCCTGAATGCTTCTGGACCCTGCAGCATTCAAGGGGTTTTACTGACTACCTTTTTTTGTTGTTGTTTATTTATTTACTAGGAATAGCTATCATTACTAGCATTAGCTAGCAAATACCTATTATGGTGACTATGATAGTAATGTGTTACCATAAAGACTAAAAGAACTAGTCAAGGTAAAACCTCTTTGCAATAAGCACTATGAAAATCAAAAGCAAAAACAAATGAACAAAAAAAACCCCAAGAAAACGTGTAGTTTTTCCTGCCATAAAATAATTTGTAATGCAAATAGGAAACAAAAGACATCTGTTGGATATAGATATGGAAATATGAAGAAATGATTACACAGCATGGATCAAGCCAATCTTTCATACGCTTTTGCATACACTGCCTTCTCTTAACACTTTTTTGTGGGCATTACTTCAAAGGAAAGCTTAAAGAAAGAATTCATGAGACAAAAGTAGCTGAGATTTCAAATTTCAATATGATATCCATTCAAATATGAATTACACCATGATCAAGCTGAAGAAGGCAATGAATGTAAAGTTCAGAGGCAGAAATCAGTAGTTCAGTAAGTGTCAGGGTATCAGTAGAGTCAGGCCATGAAGGGCCTTGAAAGCAAAGACAGACAACATGTATTTGCTGTGACAGAGAAGGGGAACTGGTGCAGGGATTTAGAGAGGGAGGTTACAGAGTTAAAATAAGGCACAAAGAAATCGACCTTAGTAAGGACATTCTGAAATGGATGAATTACGGCTGCGTGGAGGCACAGGAGCGACATGTCTCAGAGACACCGAGCATGAAAAATCTGTCAAGCTTGGAAGCAGCTTGGACTTGAGGACCTTGGATGAGCTCCGACGTTGAGCATGTTTAGTTTGTTTAAACCAGTACTGCAGAGCAATCAGTGATATTATTTAAGATGCCAAAGCTATTCCTGACTTGCAGTTCTGGTACACTAATTATCAAAGTTTTCTTTACTTTTGGTTGGTAACTGCAGGAAACAGTGTTTTATTCTGCTTGCAGACAACTTGATGAAAAAAGACCAGAAAGACTTCCATCAACATTAGTGATCACAGATCATTTTCAGTATTTTAATGGAGAGAAGTAAAAATCAACTCTTTAAACAAATCTGGCAGCTTTGAAAAAGAAATTGTCTCTGTCTTCCTTCTCACTTCTCCCTCCTTGAATTAATGCATTAATTTTTTTTTTTCTTCTGAGGATGACTCTTTTGGCTGGTTGTTCAAGATACCAGAAAAAAACAAAAACTATAGATACACCAGCAGGAAAATAAATCTCTGTGTCCCAGGCACATTCTTGACAAGGAGTATAATATGAGTTTATTTTATGCAGAATAATTCAAAATGACTGAAACTCAAAACACTTTATATGGTTAAATAAAGTAGCTAAATAAAATAATAATGACTGATAAAGAGAGACAAAATAGGAAAAAAAGATAAGGGAATAAAGAAAGGTACATTTTTAGGGAAAATTAAATACGGTGACATTTTCCCTCTCATTTTGCTGTAATTTTATGCAGTAAATGTGTGTGAATGTGTGCATTTTGCTGCATTTGTGTTGTTATTTTCAGTTCACAGTAAAAAAAAAAAAAAAGAAAGAAAACAGAGGCGTAGATAWTTTAAAAGAACAAATGCCTATCCATATTTCTCAACCTTTCAGACATAGCTATTGCTATCATCAGTTGTGCATAATGGCATTAGTATTCAGACACTGGTTACAGAAACACTTGTGACAGTTTTTCCTGTATTTTTAAAAAAGTTCAGCAATAGTGTCATCCATGTACACACATTTGCAAGACCCAGCCAAAATGATCAGCTCCCTCACTTATCTGTGAATTATTTGCAGGTAAATGACTCAGTGCTAGTGAATAGGCTCTAAAGTCTGAATTTCAGTACATCTTTTTTTCTTCTTTCTTCTCCTTTTCTTTTTTTTTTCCAAGTATTGATCTCCCAGATGAAATTATATATTTCTTTGAATATCAAAGGCAGTGGGTCAGCAATGCCAAGGACAATAAATAAGAAATTGCAAATAGTCCCCTCTGAAAGATCCACAGTAACCCATGAAAGGTAGCAGTGTCATGCAGGTTGTGACAAGCTCATCCGTAGAAACCTTGAATTTGTCATGCAGCAAAAATGTTCTTCTCCCCGTGGCAACAATCAATTCTTCCTGAGGACCACTGATAACAGTGCCAGCTCCTTTGTGTGAGGTCGTTGTATAGGGAAGAGGTTTCAGCAGCACAGTCATTTACAAGCATGGGTCCATGGGTCTTTGTTGTCGCCAGTGAAATCTAGAAGTACTACAGAGGAAACAGAGAAACTACTTCAGAAGTATTCCAGGGTAGACAACAGCAAAATGGTGCTGAGGTCAGTGAAATTCCACACAAATGCAAGTTTCCTGCAGGGCATTGGGTTTTTTTGATGACAAAATTGATGGTAATGAATTTGCTCTGCTACGACACATGGATGTCTCATGTTAAAATGAAGACCCACCAGAGTAAATAAAATCTTGATAAGCAGAGTTTCCTACCAAAACCTGTAGGCAAATCTGAATAGCAAGGATGCTTTGGATAAGCAACAATGACGTTTCAGCTGCTGTGGTGTAGCTTCTACCTGGATTGCTACAAAACATCTGGGAGATAACAGGAAGGTTACAAATCAGATTTAAATGAGGAAGAATAGAAACAGGAGTGCCTAGCTACAAAACACTTGTATGAAGTACAAACGCATCACAATATGCTTCACAGAAAACACATTATGCTCACAAATGAGCTGCAGCAATAACCACCAACAGGCTATACTAAAGTCTTGTGACTTGTCTGAGGGCTGAGCAGTCATTAATTTCACCCTCATATCTCTTACTAAGCAATCAGAAGGTAAGTAATCTTTGGGCGAGAGGAATGAATATCACCCATAATCCACTCCGATTTGTGACCTCGTGAAGTATAAGCACACTGCACAAATCAGGCGGTGCAACACCACTGACCTTTACACTTTTTATCCTGCAACAATGAAAAAAATGTGTCTCAAGTAATCAAAATTCTGTAACTGGGAAGGGGAGTGAATACTGTTTATTTTGCAAGGGGAGAGGAACTGTGATTGCTGCTGCCTACATTAGCACTACAGCACTTGTGATTAACTCAGTCAGTGGATTCAGAATGAGATCAGGGCACTCCTGTGAATGGTTTGATAAAGATCGTAACTCAGTGGGCAGCTGCAGTTAAAGATATCTCTGCCAAACACAAAAGGCCTGGAATCTAGAATTAAAGAAGAAACTACAAGGGCCTTATGTGTGTGCAGTAGTGCAGCTGCTTCCAGAGTTTTTCAAAATTGCTGGAGGTTTTGAGAAAGGTGTCAAGGGCAAATGTTCCTTGAAAAGGTGAAGATTGTTCGCTGTAAGACAAGAAACAAAACAGGAAGCATAAATGTGCAAAAACAATGAATGGCGTGGGAGAAAAAGTGTGGTGCCTCTCTTCTCCCTGTATTCTAGCACAAGGAAAAGGAAATTTCTTAGAAAATGGACAACACTTAGTATTCAGTTGTTAGGTCTTTTCCACAGTCACTTTGATTTCAAAACCCCACCAACACTGACTGTACACTTCGGTAAGGGGAACGTGCTAGAAGACAGACCTTTAGAAATAAATTTTTTGAGCACCTCTTTCAATTTCCATTCAACAAATGAAAGATGCATTTTTCCAGAACCTTGTTCCTAAAACAGGGCCTTTAAGCTGTCAAAAAATATTGGTCAAATGCATCTAGGTATCTGCCTTGCATTTCTAAGAGTGTCTCCTATCCAAGGATCCAAAAGGCATTTCATAACCCTTAGTTAATAGAGCTTCTCACCATTTCTCTGAGGTGAGGAAGTTCTCCAGGGTCATTTTGAATCTTGCACAGAATAACTAACAGGATATCCAAAGAAAATTATGAACAAGAATAGCTACGTTAAGGAAACATCTTAGAAATTAAAGCTCATTAACAAAACAAAGTTTTATGAATTCTTCTGAGTCAGGCCCATTTTAGAAAAGAAGAAATATATTGAAAGGTATAGTGAGATTGAAGAAAGATATAGTGGGAACAGAGTTACCAAAAAAACATACTGCCTCTTTCTGAAATCTTGGCTTGAATTCCTCAGCTCACACCTTTGACTCCTTCAGGGAATGATTTTGTAGTTCACCAATAACAGATCTTGGAATAGTCCCTGTCCCAGGTATTAATTATTGCCACTTCAGCAGGATCAATTGAACCTCAATTATCCTTTGAAAACTCACCAACTAGCAGGGCAATTAAAAAAAAAAAAAGAAGAAGAAGCCCTACAAGGCCAAGGAGATAAACCAAAATTCTGGCATATTTATTTGTTTCTGTATTTTCTCACCTCCAGAAACTCTAGCCAGTGTTTCTATCCGAGCTGGAAAGACTTGCATAGCCAAGCACGTGATTGCTCTGCAGGCTTTGTGTGAGTGCTTCCAGCCTCTGGCAGTCTCTTTTTCCTTGGGTCCTCTCCACACATCTTTATTAAGAGCAGTTGTACCTCTTCTGAGCATGGCTGAGATGACTGGGTCCCTCTTCACAGATGTTAACCTGTGTTGCAGAGATTACTTAAAAACTTTCATCTTTCCTGCATTATTCCTTCAAGGAGCTCTTTACAGACTTTTTGTTTAATTATGTGCTCTCAAGTGAACTACAGACATTACTTGATTTGTAACACAAGTAGTTTAAGTTACAGTTGTGCGTGCTGAAATGCACAAGGACTAGACTGTGGAAGGATTCTGCAAAGTACTCTCTAAAACCTGCTTTAGGTTTTTATCTTCGGGTTTTGAGAATCTAAAGAGGGATTACTCACCATGAAGAGAGAAAAGAGTTAAGTAGATACTTCTTCACCTCCCTTCCAGCACACACATACACACATACAAACAGAGGGTACATCTTTGCTGTTGCAACATCAGGAGAAATCTATGGTTTATACAGGCAAATACATAGCGAAATTATCACACCAATGGAATCAAAAAGAGAATAGGGGACACCATGCCTCCTTGGAGCTTGTCCAGGTTTTAACCATAAACTGTGTTCTTCCTTGTTCTTCCACATAATCTTCGCCTAACCTTAAAGCCCAGGTTTTTATGTCCTCTGAATGCCTGCTTACTTGAACAGCCTGGGATCGATCTTAGAATCCAGTTTCACTGGTACCAGAGCCTGCCACAGTCCACAAGAAGATGTGGGGAAGACCACTTGAGTGAGCATGGCCATCTAATGTCCTGGCCACAAAAGGTCATGGACATCCTTCTGCAACAGATGTAAATGCAAGGAGAGATACCTAGAGCTCCTTAGCCACGAAGAACCAAGCGACAAGTTCCCAGACACCWGAGAGAAGCACAGGCAGTGCTCAGGAAGATGAGAAGTGATTTGTCATGGGAATAGTCACGCTGCTGCTAGGCTAACCTGATTATCTAGGAAAGCGGTGTCTCCAGATGCATTCTGAGTCACTGTGTTCCTCTGAGCCACTCTGGAAGTGTTATTTGTTTGCACCATGCTTTGCACTGATCTGTGCCTATAATACAGCACAAAGTGTAGGACTGATTCACACAGCTTCTTCTTTCCTAATGGAATAAATTCCACCATGCATTATTCAGTCTTGTAGGCTTTTTTTTTTATTGTTGTT
This sequence comes from Apteryx rowi, assembly GCF_003343035.1. Classification (NCBI taxonomy): domain Eukaryota; kingdom Metazoa; phylum Chordata; class Aves; order Apterygiformes; family Apterygidae; genus Apteryx; species Apteryx rowi. The sequence goes on along the minus strand of NW_020447411.1, from coordinate 26,305 downwards.
GTTTTTGAATCATATGCTTGAGTCTGATGTCTTGGAAGAAAAGCCCTTTCTCTCATTTCAAAGCTCTTCCCCTCATTTCTCTGAAGAAAAAGGGAGGGAGAGAGGGAGGTGTAGAGAAGGGAAAAAGGGAGGCAGGGAGGGAAGAATCTTTGTACTTTGGTACAAGACACTAGAATTGAAATTAATTTGGAGTTTAGCAGAGCCCTGGCTCTACAGGAGAATTTGGCCAAAAGGATCTGTAAGGTTCACACAGACAACTACTCAGCTTGTATTCCCAATGCACTGCAAAATGATAAATACAGTGTGCTGTACATATACAGGCATACCTCGCTTTATTGCACTTTGCTTTATTGTGCTTCGCAGATACCGCATTTTTTCACAAATTGAAGGTTTGTTGCAACCCTGCATCAAGCAAGCCTATTGGCACCATTTTTCCAACAGCATGTGCTCACTTTGTGTCTCTGTGTCACATTTTAGCAATTCTTGCAATCTTTCAAACTTTTTCCTTATTATTATATCTATTATGGTGATCCGTGATCAGTGATCTTCGATGTTACTATTGTAACTGTTTTGGGGCACCATGATCTGCACCCATATAAGATGGTGAACTTAATTGAAAAATGTTGTGAGTGTTCTGACTGCTCCACCGACTGGCCGTTCCTCCATCTCACTCCCTCTCCTCAGGCATCCCTATTCCCTGAGACACAAAAATATTGAAATTTGGGCAATTAATAACCCTACAATGGCCTCTAAATGTTCAAGTAGAAGGAAGAGTCACATGTCTCACTTTAAATCAAGAGCTAGAAATGATGAAGCTTGGTGAGGAAGGCATGTCAAAAGCTGAGACAGGCCAGAAGCTTGGCCTCTTGCACCAAACAATTAGCCAAGATGTGAATGCAAAGGAAAAGTTCTTGGAGGAAATTCAAAGTGCTACTCCAGTGAACACACGAATGATAAGAAAGCGAAACAGCCTTATGGCTGATATGGACACAACATTCCCTTAAGCCAACGCCTCAGCCAGAGTAAGGCSCTAACTCTCTTCAATTCTGTGAAGGATGAGAGAGGTGAGGAAGCTGCAGAAGAAAAGTTTGGAGCTAGCAGAGGTTGGTTCATGAGGTTTAAGGAAAGAAACCATCTCCATAACATAAAAGTGCAAGGTGAAGCAGCRAGTGCTGATGTAGAAGCTGCAGCAAGTCCATCCAGAAGATCTAGCTAAGAGAATTGATGAAGGTGGCTACACTAAACAACAGATTTTCCATGTAGATGAAACAGCTTTCTATTGGAAGAAGATGCCATCTAGAACTTTCATAGTTAGAGAGGAGAAGTCAATACCTGGCTTCAAAGCTTCAGAGGACAGGCTGACAGCAAGAGAACTAGAATTAGAAGTGGAGCCTGACGATGTGACTGAATTGCTGCAATCCCATGATAAAACTTTGACAGATGAGGAGTTGCTTCTCATGGATGAGCAAAGAAAGTGGTTTCTTGAGATGGAATCGACTCCTGGTGAAGATGCTGTGAACATGGTTGAAATGACAACAAAGGATTTTGGATATTACATAAACCGAGTTGATAAAGCAGCGGCAGGGTTTGAGAGGATTGACTCCAATTTGGAAAGAAGTTCTATTGTGGGTAAAATTCTATCAAACATCATCGCATGCTACAGAGAAATCTTTCGTGAAAAGAAGAGTCAACCAATGCTACAAACTTCACTGCTGTCTTATTTTAAGAAATTGCCACAGCCACCCCAACCTTCAGCAACCACCACCCTGATCAATCAGCAGCCATCAGCATTGAGGCAAGACCCTCCATTTGCAAACAGATCATGACTCACTGAAGGCTCAGATGATGGTTAGCATTTTAGGCCTGTAGTTAACAGTGTCTCCCACGGGTCAGTACTGGCTCCAGTGTTGTTCCACTTCTTCAGCAATGATCTAGATGAAGGGGCAAAGGGCACCTTCAGCAAGTTTGCTGAGGCTATGAAACTGGGAGGAGTGGCTGCTACACCAGAGGGCTGCGCTGCCATTCAGATGAACCTTGACAGGCTGGAGAGGTGGGCAGAGAGGAACCTCATGAAGTTCAACAAAGGCAAGTGCGGGGTCCTGCACCTGGGGAGGAATAACCCCATGCACCAGTGCAGGCTGGCGGCTGAGCTGCTGGAAAGCGGCTCTGCAGAGAAGGACCTGGGAGTGCTGGTGGACACCAAGTTAAGCATGAGGCAGCAATGTGCCCTTGTGGCCAAGAAGGCCAATGGTATCCTGGGCTGCATCAGGAAGAGTGTTGCCAGCAGGTCGAGGGAGGTGATTCTCCCCCTCTACTCAGCCCTGGTGAGGCCACATCTGGAGTACTGCGTCCAGTTCTGGGCTCCCCAGTACAGGAGGGATGTGGCACTACTGGAGCAAGTCCAGCGAAGGGCTACAAAGATGATTAGGGGACTGGATCATCTCTCTTATGAGGAAAGGCTGAGAGAGCTGGGCCTGTTTAGCTTGGAGAAGAGAAGGCTGAGAGGAGATCTTATCAACATGTACAAGTATCTGAAGGGAGGGTGTCGAGAGGATGTGGCCAGACTCTTTTCAGTGGTGCCGAGCGACAGGACGCGAGGCAACGGGCACAAACTGAAACACAGACAGTTCCATCTGAATGTGGGAAAAAACTTCTTCACTGTGAGGGTGACAGAGCACTGGAACAGGTTGCCCAGAGAGGTGGTGGAGTCTCCTTCTCTGGAGATATTCAAAACCCTCCTGGACGTGATCCTGTGCAACATGCTCTAGGTGACCCTGCTTGAGATGATCTCCAGAGGTCCCTTCCACCCTCAACCATTCTGTGATTCTGTGATTCTGTGATTTTTTAGCAATAAAGTATTTTTTAATTAAGGTATGTACATTGGTTTTTTTTAGACATAATGCTATTGCACACTTAATAGACTACACTATAGTGTAAACATAACTTTTATATTCACTAGGAAACCAAAAAATTCGTGTGACTCATTTTATTATGATATTTGCTTTATTGTGGTGGTCTRGAACCGAACCTGCAATATCTCCGAGGTATGCCTGTAATGTAACAAGAGTTCTAGCCTCATTGCACAATAAAGCTAGGAGTCATATCTTTCTGTTATATTGACAGGCTCTCTCAAGGCCAAATACTGACTCCTCACAATTCTGATGTTAGTGAAAATCCAAATCTTTCTGAATACAAAATACTAAATACTTCCATCTAACCCCACTGAGAAGGTAGATGCAATGAGCCAATCAGGAGTTAGAGGACCAAAGGCCTTTGTGAGCCCGCTATTCTTTCTATTACACCAAGTTAGGTCTAATCCATAATGTGTAAGACTCCATGAAGATTTTGCTGAAGATTATAGGCACTGCTCCTCAGGAGAGCTTGAGTATGAGCTTGAGGATGCTGCCAACCAGGGCAGCTACCTGGCCTTTGAGTCTTGTTCCTCCTTGCCTTCCTGAGATACAGAGAAAGTGCAGAGCAGCTGACACAGTTGATCACATTTTGCATGCCTACACAATGTTTCCAGCAAAAGTGGGAGGAAAGTAATCACCTGGGAGAGCCTGACAGAGTAACGCTATTGCTTTCTCATTTTCTAAATTTCAGAGTAGTTTAGATGTGTGCATCAAATACTGATGTCTCAGTGAGAGGTCAGAGAACAAGGTATTTGTAAATCATGAAACATTAGGCTCAGAACCGGACCCACCAGAGAAACAACCCAGAGACAGTGTAAGCCAGGTAAGTAAAACGGACCTGCATTCACAAGCCATCTCTAAATCTAGCTAATTGTGCACGCACACCAAAATGCTGATCTGGATTCTGTGCCTGGATTTCCTTTGCGCAGGGACGGAAAGCTACAAGACCCTGGTGAATGTCCAGGTGTTCTTTGTGCCCATGCTATTACATGCTGGGATGATGCATCCTGATGCAGGAAGAGCCACTACATCCTGCAGTACAGACATGATTATGCTAAGTCCAATGATTGATCACAAATTCATTTTATGGCAAATAGATCTTTAAATGCCCTGAAACCTAAGCTGGGTAGCAGCTTTCAATAGGAAAGATATCTTTTTGTTTTATAACCATGTTCCCTGCTGCACAGTGGCCAGCTCTGGGTGAGGCAGTGTCCTTTTGCTATCTATGGATGAAATATTTTTCTGGTCTCAGCCACTAAAGGAAAAGATCTTTTTCAGAAACCACAGCACTGTTCTCATTGTGTTGTTGTTATTATCCACCCAGCAAACCGTGATACAGATATTGTGGAAGGACATTGTGTGTTGTTGACATGTTGACATGAGGGAGCAAAAAGAGCAATTTATCTGCACAGTTAATTTTCTGGCCCAACAGAAAGAGCATAAATTTCCATTAACTGCTCATGCTCCTGATTCTAGCGTATTGGACTGCTGTTCATTTATTGATTGAAGGCCCTTTAGAAAGACAAGGATGACAGAGTTGTAATGATTCTGTGAAACTCTTGAGTGGATTCATCAATCATTGTCACTTACCTCAAGTGGGTTATTTATTCTGCTTAGTGCAGAAATTATAGGTAACATGTTAATTTGTGCCTGTTATCATATGCCCAAGACATTTGTCATGCCATAAAAATGGTAGTTTTAAGTGGCAATCTTCTCTGTAATCTCATCGGACTTGTTTCTTTGTGCTTTTTCTTTTTCTTTTTCTTTTTTACATATTTTGAAATGAGCACAAATTAGAAATACAGTGAAAGTAGCAGCTCAAAAAAAAATTACTGCTTTCAAAACATAAATAAAATGATGTCATTTCAGTAAACAGTATATTTTGTTGCTTAAAGTACCACTTAGAAGTAATTCCTYAACAACTTCTCATATTAGGAAATCATTTCAGCAAAAGCTATTTTCAGCTGACAATTCTGAAATAGGAGGTTAGAAATTGTACCCTAAATTCAAAAGTCTCACAATAGTAAAATGTTAGATTCATTTGGAGCTGGTCCAAAAGTTCTGGCTGTTTATCTTTTTGTTGTTGAAAAATGCCATTTAGGAGCAATAAGTAATATTTCTCATTAGATCAGCTGACCGAAAAAAGAAAAAAAAAAGCTTTTTCCTGTCAAACAAGAGAGGCAAAGAGCAGCCTAACTGAACATGAAATTCTATATATTTTCTTCCAGCTCTCAGCAATGAGTCTCTTGAAAGTTTTTTTTTTTCCTGTAAGATTTGTCTCTTTTAACTGTTTTAGCTTTGTTATTTTATCCTCTCCTTAACAAAGCAGCAAAGGGAAAGTCTCAATGGACTGAATGCTCTATTTTATCTCCACATCAATATTTTAGAAGGGAATTACACTTGGTATGGTCTACTCCTACTGCTCATTGTGTATAGATGAATAAGCAGCAGTGGGTCAGCACTCATATCCCATGATAATGGGTACCAAATAACACTAATATTATTAGTTCTTGCCAAGCCCAAACTGCTATTACTCCTCACTTTTTTCCTGTTATCCCTGACTTCCCCACTGTTCTCCTCTACACAGCATTAAAAATGTAACACTTAGAAATATTTCTGTGGGATCTGTGGGGTTTTCCGGCAATATTTTTAAACAGTTGGCATTTAATGTCACCAACATTAAAATAACCACCTCTTCCATAGCACTTTTCTCTGTAAATCCCAAAGTCCTTAAGCTGTCCATATTATTATCCCAATTTTTTTTAGATGAGGAAAATGAGGCAGATTAATCAACTCAGTCAATGCCAAATTTGGAAGCAAAATGTAGCTCTCCCAATTCTACTGCACTGTCTGCTGTGCCTTGGCTCCTGACAGGAATCGTGAAGGAAACCTCTCCTTTCTGGTGTAATGCCTCACTGGAATAATTGTTGCAAAAATGATGAATAGCCTTGAACTCTAACCTTTGCCATAATTAGAAATGGTCCTTTCTCCAACTCAAACAGTTAGATGGGTAAGGATTAGGTGAGGATGAGCTCACTCTCTGGAAGATATTCCCTGACTGCGGACTATAAAAGGCAGAAAACCCTTCAGGAGATTACTGGCTTTTTTTTTCTCTTTGTTCTGTCTCAGGTAGCTTGCAGAGCAAGGGGACTCTTCTCTAGGATTTTAGAACTGCATGTAAAGATATCTTGTTCCTTTGGGTCAATTCAGGGATACAGCAAATAAAGCTTTTGGCTTCTGCTCTTTTTCAGGACTTCCAGCCCGCAGCTGTCTCTGGGACACCCTCAAGAGCTCAGGCCAGCAGGCAGTGGTGAAGCGCTGATGGTCATTACTTATTAATATAAATACAAGCAATGAAGGTGGCCACTGATGCGATACTTCAGTCCAGTCCTCATTTTCTATTATGTCTGCTTGAGAAAGAAGCTGTCTGGTCTTTAATTCTGTCACAAACAACCCACCCGCTATTGACTTAAAATTGCACAGCCCTCAAACTGCAAAGCACTTAGCCGCCAGCACGCAGTAACCATCCGCTAAAACTGGCTCAACAGGCAGACTATACTCTCCACCAACATCCTGCGGTTTGCACAGAACAGGTAAAGCTCAAGCCCACAATTACCAAGTCACTGTCATATAACAGTCCACTAGGGGTCTAGGACAGTTTGCAATGCTTAATATTGGTGCACGTTTGGGTTATCAAACCTGGAAAAATATCAGCTTTTACAATAAGGAAGTAGTGGTTTCTGGGAAAAGAACAATCTCTGCCAATATGTGTTCAGTTTCTAATGTACTTGAACTCCAGCTCTGGTGTGGGAGCCGACTGGTGAGCAGACTGGATAGTTCACCTGYCCCAGTCATTACAAAAAGTGCTTGTTGGGATCATCATCAGTTGTAATATCTACTGTAAATAGCAGATTTAATGAAGCTAAGCATTTTTACTTGAGAGTTGTGAATAATTAACTTCTGTTATCAATTTCAATTGTATGCAACTTTGCTGCAAGGATGCATGTGACAAATTAGGCAGGGCAGTAGGGATTGCAGACATCAGCTCTGAAAGATGCAAAGTAATTTACCCAAATCTGGACTACCATTACATCGCAGTGAGCTACAGGTGTTCATCACATGCTTGCAGACTAGAAGTGCACACAGCTATTTTTGGAAACACACCAAATGCTGATTAGCTGAAATCTCAGAAAAGTATTTTCATCTTTGTGAAACATCTTAGAAAAATAGAAGTAAACCCCCCAAAGCTACATAATTGAAAATATGGTCTGAATGCTATGACATGATCCATACACAGTTAAAAACAAGCATGGATGCTCCTGAGCATGTCTGTAAGTGTGGAAAGAGACTTGCTCTCCTGAAGATGTTTAAATTGTGTCTGAATAAGATTTGTCAGGGCAAAAGACATCGTGTAGAAATGGTACTATTTTATGAAGCAAACATACCTCAGTGTGAAAACCATAGATAACTAAATGCTTAGTGACCTGGGCCTTCTTGAAAGGGTCTTCTAAGCACTATGAGCTAAGCTAAAGCTGCAAATCAGAGGACAGAGGTACTCAATCTTATGCAAATAGAAAATAGAAAAGGATACAAGCACACAGCTTTTAAACCACACCAAAAAATGCAGCAGCATTGTTAGGAATTATTCAGCATTTTCATGCACCAAATTTATACACGCACACACACACACACACACACACTTATTTATTTATATTTATATTGTTATTGTTATCTTTCCAAGATGATCTCTTTATTAAACCTGGCACTTCCACCTAAATTAACTGACACTCAAGATCTGGTCACATACATAACAGTTGGTGCCAGATCAAGATATATTCCTTTGAACAGAATAGAGATGTTCTAATCCTTCTATAGCATTATTAGAATTAATCTTCAAAGCAGCAATCACATACCTATTTCATCATTCCAAGGAACATGTAATAAAACTGAGTGGTCAGGTAAAATTACCTTTTGCTTCTTTCTGCAGGCTGGAGAACAGCTTTCAAGACATGATCTTTTTACCCTGGGTTTTTGTTTTTGTTTTTCCCCTTGTGATTCATTATTGGTCCTATGGAAAGCTGATTCCTGAATCTTTAGTCGCATATGATATGGATATAATAAGCTGTGTGACACCATTGCAATTAATGGAATGCTAAATTATACCACAAGTCCACATGTTCATGCCAATGGTTGGATTTGTTATTTAATCCACCAAAATGCATCTGATTTGCCCCCGCCCCCAATGCTATACAAAGGTGCCTGATTATCTTTCAATACCATGAAATGACAAGTAGAGCAAGATATTTTGTTCTGTGTTTTGTGCTAATGGTTTAATCTCAGCATGAGATCTGTTCCACAAAAGCTTTGAAAGGCATACAAATTAATTATGTGTATCACAGAAACCATCACAATTTCCACATCTAATTAGCACATAGGAAGAATAAATGTGGCAACATTCACAATAATATGCTGTTCATCAAAATCTTCTTTGCAAGAGTTTATTTTCTCCTTTCAAAGTAATTTCAAGGAAGACAGCCAATGTACCATTCTATGCATCAAGCTGTAAACATTTATCAAGGTGTCAGCAGAGAGTAACACTCCTAAATTGTCAATATTTAATCTGCAGTAAAATTAAATCATAGGCCATTAGGCCCAGTTCATCAAGTTAAGAGTTCAGTGCAAACGCTGAAAAGGATGTCAGGGAGTTTCTAAAAGAAGCATATGCAATCTTCTGCCCCTTTGGCCAATGGAAACACCACATGGCACCTACACATGCATGCTTGACAGGCATCACCCTACAGCATAGCTTGTTTTTTCAAGGCTGCATCAGGGATAGCTCTCCTGAAAAATCATCACATTTCACTTGTGGATATGCAGCCTCGACTCCTTTGCCTACAGAAGAGTCCAGTGCAGGACTAATGGGCTGTAAGTAGCTTTCAGCAATTGAATAATTCCCCAAGAGCTCTGTCTTCTTGTGAACTTTGCATGATCTGCTAGTAAAAAAACATACCTGCCATCCAAGGAGTTCTGCCCCTTACTCCCTGTTATTTCTAGGAATATGTGCAAGCCACCCAAAAGTGGAAGTGAAAGGGTTTATGATCCTCCACTAGCCCTCTGGTGTGGTAGTTATACTCTTTGTTAAATGACTAAGAAAATGAAGTGCCACTGCACAATCCTGTCCCTCCAGCATCCTCTTCTCTTCCAAATTATGACCATATCTATCTCTGTATTTTATAAAACCTCAGCAGGAAATAAAAATACTAGTTTGTCAGGTTTCTACAATTTTTTTCCATTCCAAAAACCTTTGAGTACTTTCTAAAGTTTAAGGAACTTGATTTAGCAAAAGAGACAAGTTCAGTCCTCCAAAACATTCGGAGAGGAGCAATTGAAAAGGAAAACTCTTACTGGGACTATCAACAGATATGCTTTCACCATTTTCCACGCAGCTCAAATATGAGACAATACCTACACCTCAGGCCTTACTTTTCTTATTTAGCAAGCAATTTGTCTTACRCTAGACTAGGGTGAAAGCAAAAAGCAAAGTGTAAGGAGCGCAGTCAAACTGGGACCTTAGGTTCAAACCATTAGCTAACGTGGTAAAAACAGGCAGTCGGAAATGCTGCTATTCCCTAGAGCACAGACTGGGAGTACTACAGTTACACCAAGTAAATCATACCTGCTTTTAGCTGATAGCATTATTCCCATTTTAGAGACTGAATCACTGGGAGACTTAAGGTAGTGCTGAAGGTGTAAGTGACATATTTGACTAGTTCTGWGAAGAGGACAAAGATCCTTTTGCCTACTCCTGTAGCTTGGCCACAGGAGTCCTCTCATCCTATTCTTCAATAATGACCTTTACAGACAATTTTCTCAAACTGCTGCAATCCCAAAGACTTTTGCTTCCTCCATATATTCTATTCAAGTAAGCAAAAATATTCCTGTTTTTATAAAAACAAGCACACCTGAGAGTAGAAAGCTGCTGCATATGACCTGCCTTGTTTGTTTCCCTTTCTTTCCTATTTGTTCTAGTTCTCTCTTTCATGGACAATTTTCTTTCTGATCTTTTTGTTCACAACATATTAGTGCTCTGATTAATCCTCATTCAAACTTATGTTCACTGGAGAGAACTCACAGTCAAATAGCATCTACCACTAGCATCATCAGAAAGAGGTTTAGGTGGCTGCTAAGGACTCTGGAAATCCCCCTTATGAAAATATCAGAATTGACTTTTCACTTCAGCTCTACCCCTAATTTCTTTCTTTTTCTCTTGCAAGGTCAAAATGCTGCAAAGAATAAAAGCATCATCCAGAAATGGGGAGAAAAAAAAATCGATGGCTTAATTATTTGCAGCTAGATTTCTCCATTGCCTGTGGGTGTCAGGATTTAACTTCCACCTGCTATCAGATGCAATATGTGCCTTCCAATTTGATTATTCCTTTAGCATGTCAAAAATGGAAATTTAGAGATGCTTTCTCTGCCTGTTCTGTTAATGTGCCCCTGCCCTAGTTATTGCTCATACATCTAATTTTGCCATCAAGTGACACACATCCCTGGCACAGTCATTTACATTTTTACTTTACTGTTGCTTGGCAGTTTATTTTTTACTCAAGTGTGTCCTTCCTAAATAGGTAAGTTAATGACTTTTGGAGGATGGATCTAYGGAGGAAATTTACTAATTCCATCACTCGTTTAATCTTATGAGTCTCAATTTGTCTCAATTCGCTGGCTCTGACATATTCCTGACAACTCACTTCTTGGATCAGGTAGAAATATTCTCCTTGGAAGAATTCTGCTACTGAAAGTTGTTTATTCTGAGAAATCTCTTTGAAACAGCTCCATATTTGTTATCAAGACCTTCATATACCTTCCATCAGACAGAGAAGAAAGAATATATGTAATTGATTATGAATTCTGCAAATCGGCTAATGTAATTTACTAATACCTTCTTACTCTTCAAGAAATGTTAATTTCTGTATATCTACTGCTGTATACTGGGGCACAGAGTCTGTAGGGAATTCAGGGAAGCTGCGGGAAGAAAACTTCAACAGTAGCTCTCCACCTAAAAATCATACCCAGGAATCAGTGCAAACCTCTTGATACCATTTTATCTAATTAAGTCTTTGAGAGGATTATATGGAGTGAAATTCCAAGGGAACATTGTTATTTGGAGGAGCTGGCAGCATAAGGAAGTTATTTTGAAAAAAAAAAAAAAGTGTGTAAAGGCAGTTGTACTAAAAGTGCTAAATAAATATTTGTGTTTGCAACAAACTTCAGGCTTGTTCAGTGATATTTTCAGAGTTGATTCACCTGTGTGCATGTCTACCTGGGTCTGGGGATTCTTTGAAGAAATACAAAACTATGTGTTACAATGTAAAGCAAGCATCTGTGCAAACAAATRTATTACACTTGCTAATGATGTCCTTGCATTAATGGATTGCACACTGTTTGTTGTGTCCTGTTCAGACCCTGACATCAAAGCCTTGTCCAAAGGCTCAAAGGCCTGCTGCCAGGCAAAAGTAAAACTTTAAACAATCACAGCTCTGAATGTAAAAGCAGACCCCTTCCCAGAGCTGATAATCCAAAGTACATCATTTTTTAAATCCTGTTTAAGTTCTTTAAAAAGGGTAATTATTTTGAACAAAGCCAGGAAAAAGCACTTTTATCTTCTTATATTTTTATTCATCTTATTCATATGTGCTTCAACACTGATATAAATTCCAAATTAGCTATGGGGGAATTAGAACAGTTTGTTTCTCACAGCTTCTTTCTCTACGTATCAGAGCTAGTTTCTGGCCCAGCTGGAAGTAGGGAAATTAAGTTTGTAGTCAAAGTTTAGGACTGGGAGTCAGAAGACCTAATGATTCCCACCTATTTGAGTTACTTTGGATGAATCACCTTATTTTTGTACACTAAGATTTCTTTCAGTAACATAGATAAATGGTGTAGAATTAATGTAATTTAAAGCATTTGTGTTTGTGAAAGGATTTCAGAAACTCCTATGACAAGTTATAGACTTTTTTCTTTTCCTGAAGTTTGAAGTTTTAAATTTAACATGGACACCTACAAAAACAGAATCACAGAATCACAGAATCACTGAGGTTGGAAGGGACCTCTGGAGATCATCTAGTCCAACCCCCCTGCTCAAGCAGGGTCACCTAGAGCACATTGCACAGGATT
>NW_020447411.1:0-11956 GCF_003343035.1 Apteryx rowi | reverse complement strand
AAGGCCTCATCAACTTCCTCATCCTGATCAGGTGGCCTGTAGTAAACACCCACAACAGTGTCACCTCTATTAGCCTGCCCTTTGATCCTTACCCATAAGCTCTCGACTCGCTCTTCATCCACCCCTAGGCACAGCTCAATACATTCCAGTTGCTCTCTCACATAAAGAGCAACTCCACCACCTCGCTTTCCTGGCCTGTCTTTCCTAAAAACAAATGAAAAGCAAATTTGCATAGCACTAGTTGAGAGATCTGACAAAATATAGCAGGACATTAGAACATTAATCACCACAATAGGTCCAGATCATGCTCTACAGAAGAGGTGAAAATGAAGCTTATATTGAACACCATGACAAGGCCCAAAGAGGAGGCCAGCTACCAATTTCTCCTGACATTTCTTACCTCCTCTACCATTATCAAATCCTGTGAGCTTGAGCCCAGAAAGCATAAGTAAGAATCTAATCCCACAATCTTTGTGTCAGCACTACTTGGGTAGGCAGAATGATGGAGAATATCACCGCATTAATATCCTGGAAGAGTAAAGATTATGGATTTTGGATCTAAACAATCAATTCTTATGACTATTTTTACAGTCCTTGTTAGCATCAGTGTTATATTATTCCACAGGTAGTTCTTGGGAAGTGAATACTATTCTGTACAAACAAGGTAGCAAGACAGTAGAAAAAACAAGTTATGAGGAATTTAGATCCATATTTTTAAACATGAACCTGAACTGTTTGGGAGATTCTGTAACACTCTGTATATAATAATAAATATACAGTAAACCACCCTTAAAAATGCACAGAAAAGTGATAGGAAAAAGGAAGCTTTGCCTAAGTAGAATAACATAGGCAGAAACAGTCACAGGCAAATGGGTAAACAAAAAACTTAGGAAAATGGATTTCAAAAGATTAACAATTTTCCAGGGCTACTTTCTAATACAAGTTATTAGGCCTACTAAAATTCTTTCTTCTTCTTCAAAAATCACTAATTCCACTATAAATCACTCCCAGAAGATTCATAGAGCTCTTTCTTTAAGGTAAGTCGTCAATGTGTTGTTTTAATCAGAGTGAGAAGGGAATTAATACCTGTGTTATGCCTACTCATGGGCTATTTCCAGGCTTTGTGTGCTTGCAAGGAGTTCACATCCTTTTAAGTGGAGCTTGTAGGAAGTGACATGGGCATCAAACCAGCACAATTCAACCCATTCACATTATTGGGCTGCTGAGACAATATGAAGAGATATAGGACCTGTTCAAGATGAAAAATGGCATCTGGATTAGGCAGCTGGAGAGCAAGGGAGCTCTGTAGAAATGTAACATACTCCCTCTAAAACAAAAATGTACAGAACACCATAAGAATAATGCATAAAAATAAAGACCACCACTGAAGAAAGCAAGAAAGAAAGAGGGTAGGATAACTGTCTACAGGAGAGAGAAACAAGCACTTAAAAGACTCATCAGCTTTAAAACCTGCTGCAGACATAACCTAGCCTCACTGTCCTCAGCGYGTGAGCAAATGATCACACACTGGCTTGATCTCACTTAAATATTAAGGAGAACATAGAAATATGATTTTCAAAAGTTTCCAGCACCCACTGGTATTATTATCATTAATGGAAATAATTGGATGTTGAGTACACACTAAAGCCTGGCAAATTTTGACAGGGCTGAGAGTTCAACACATATCTTACCCAATAATAAAAGAGAAATTGAYATTTATGAAGAAATGCAGCCCTATTAGAAGTGTTCTGTTATTACTGTCATTTAAGTATACCAATGCAAACAGATTTATTAAAGAAAAAAAGAGTCAAAAAAGATCAAACCTCTTTATTCATAACTGATTAAGAAAATTACTGAAGTAATTCTGAATTATCCATATAAATCAGCCAGGAACGATACTGCAGCTTTGACATAGCAAAACAGAATATGAAGGATTTGCATGTGAATCTGCAGAAAAAGATAAGGAAAGGAAACAAAACAGAAAATGACCACTGAAAGTCTGTATATAAGAGACTAATTCCACTGTGAAACCACAGGCTACAGATGCAATCCTCTTCTACTGAAGTACTGGGAGTTTTCCTTTGATTTAACCAGGCAYAGGAAGCTGGAACTGGATCTCTTATTCACCAGCCCTGTCTACACGCTCTGCAGACATAAAATACTCACTGCAGGGCAATGGCCTTGGCTGTCTATCATGAAGCAGTAGCCAAACTGCGTGACTCCCAAGACAGGACTGAAATCCCATGGAARAAAATTAGCAATAATATATTGATGTTTCCCCATGAACAGCTAGACTTCCATATGTCAAAAAGGTTTCCAGAACACACATTTGTCTGTTTCCCAGGTGTTTTGCCCAGCCTGAGCTTGCACTCTATACGCGCTGTGTCCTTTGCTGCAATATTACATGCTCCCTCAGGCAAAATGTGTCATTCCTCTGTGACTGGCACATATGTGTTGTAAGTGGAGGAGAGCTGGAAATGGGACAGTTCTTCAAGGAACTAATTCTCCAGCCAAGGCCTCGCACAACATCCTGTCTTTGGTGTGTCCACCTGTAGGCAACCAAGGTCCAGGACCATTTTTTTCAGGACTATTGCTGAATTGTGGAAGAAAAGTTCCATTTCAAATATCTCACTATTATATCTTGTTTTTGAAATAAATTAAGATCTGATTCTGGCAAGTTAACCCATATGCTAATCTTTCCAAAGAAAGAATTAAGCCTTTACACTGACAGGATGTCTGTTCAAACAGTTCAGGAAAATAGAAAAAAAGGCTTACGTCAAGTCTGCAAAAATATTCAGCTGCCATAACTAACCTTACTAACTTTGTTCAATCACTTTTAGCTGATCACAGAGGATAGTAAAATATGGCTTAAGATAAAATTCATAGCAGTGCAATGGAAATATGACTTGAAATGGCAAAAATTAAAGCAGTATAATCTCCTGAAGACGAAATGAGGACATGCAATCTCTGAATGACAAATTAAGACTTAAGGTCAAACTACATCAGACATTGTGGAAGTTTCAACGGTGTTTATAAGGGAGTTTAGTACAAATGATAAAGGAGTTTTTTTAAAAAAAAAAAGAAAAAGATTTGAAAAGGTTTATTAGATTTGCAGAGTTCTGTTAAACTTTGAAAAACAGTTAATGTCTGGCTCTAATATCAGTCTTTCTACTAGGATGGATATTTGTTAGTGTGGACATTTCCAAATCATGGTATGTGTAACTTGTGGCACACCAGCCATCTCCAGCTAGCTCCGGTAGAGATTCTGCTGCTCCTGTTGGTGGTACTCGCAACCAATGTATGTGCTTGTGATGCCTGAAACTGCCCATGGTTAACACATTAAAAAATATATGTAAGTCTCTATATTAAAACACAGCAACATCATGGCTTACCTCTTTTCCCAAATCAGGAATTAATCTGGTTAAAAAGTTGCATTGCTTCCTTCCCTCTCCCCAGCTTCTTTTTAACGTTTATATGCTTTATGCACTCATCACAATTGGTTCCCATCTCAGACCAGAAAAAAATATATACTGGGGATACACACAGAGAGGTCCCAGTATTGTGAGCTAAYGTTACACGAGCCAGGTCAAGAACATTCAGATAACAAGTGAGTCAGAAGTCCTACAGACCTCATGTGCCCCTGTATCTCCGCTCCCTTCTTCCTCAGGAATTACCTTCAGCTCTGCAAGGTGGTGCTGTGCCACACCTCTGCTGCATGTTGTCCATTTCTCCTATCAGCCATCCACAGTATGTTCAGCTTTCCCAAAGGGGCAGAAACTACGTGCACAGAAGAATTAGGTTAAGGACACTATAAGTGTACAAATCCAGAGTCCTGTGCAATAACGCCCAGTTATTATGACAGGATACATCTCAACCTACCTCTACATTTTTGGCTGTTCCTAGTATTTCCTTCCAATTTCTCTTTCTTCTAGCTTCCAGTTTCTTCATACTTTAAGAAATGGTTTTTGCAGCTTACCCAGAATTATTCATTATATTTTCCTTCTTTTGATCTATATCTTTATATGGCTGGCTTCTGAACTCTCCTTTCATCTCTGAAGCCCCCCATAAAAACAGAGTCAGCTGAACCCAGAAAAGTCCTCCACAGTGACAGGTACTTTGCAACATTGTGAAATAGATTCAGAGTAGCTGGTAACACCTAAGGACACTCCAGTATAGAAATACTACAAGTTGAAAAAAGGATATGAGCAGAGGGGTCTTGCCCTTAGTCAAGATCACACATGAAGAGTATAATAATCTCCATGCCTATATTCTCCATGTTTGAAATACGGCTTGTCTTTCTTTCCCCTTTGCATATTTTTACTCACAGCTTCTTGGGACTGTCACTTATGCTAGAAGATGTGTCTCTATGTATTTATATATCACACAGTACAGTAAGTCTTTATGCTTTTCGGAGGCTTGTAGTTGCTTCTAGTTGCTGCGGTAATAAAAGGATTCATAAGGAATTACACATTTCTAAGAAAAGCTAGAGAGAGTATATACATTTGTATATAGCAACAAGTAACAAGATGATTTGCAGTTTTCTCTTTCAGCACAATAAAGAATAGGACTTTAATTAAAACATTTAATAGGTAATAAGGAAATAAAAGAATATTGTGCTAAAAGAATGGATATAAACACTAATGAGAAGAAGAGAGCAGTCTTTATCAGTAAGAGATAATAAGAAGGTTGTATAGAGAGAAATAAAGGATTATTGTTTTTGTTGTCAGAGAAGGAATTAACTCACATTTAGCCAGCTAAAGTTAGCAAAGATCTAGCAAATTAATGAAGAATCCCAGTCAAAAAAATATTACAGTGTCACTGGGTTTTTTATCTTTAAAGTTAATTCCCTTTTATCTTCTTCTTCTTTTTTTTTCTTTTTTCTCCCAAAAGCAGTGAATTTCTGTTCCCATATAAACACTCAGGGGTTAACAGACTCAGAGATCTGATCGCCTTGTTTGTATCGAAGCAAAATCTAATTTAAGGCTGGAGGGAGGAAGGAGGACTCTCCATTGATTCTTCTCAATGAAAGAAAAGGTATAATATAGTGTTAAAGATAGCAGGCAGCGTGGCAGTTCGAAACTGATCCAGTATGTCTATTACATGTGGAATTAGCACCCTTTCTTTAGATTCTCTTCACTCAGTGGGATTAACTTGAAATGTCCACATAAATGACTGTTCCCTTAGGACATAATAAATCTTTATCTGAAATCTTAATTAAGAAGTCAGATTTCTTTTTCTATTTTCTATTTTTTACACACAGACAGTGTTCCACATAAACATAAAATAAAATCCTGTATTGGAAGAGGGGTATTTTCATTATCATGTGGTTGAATTTATTGTCCTGCAGCCTGCTAACGCAGAGAATATGTTCAGCTCCAGACCATTCAATCCAATTAAAAAATGTCTTCTCACTTGTGGACACTGCATTTTTTGAGACTATGCCTGAGAAATCACTTTCATGTTAATTAGAAGTACTGCCTCATGGCATCTTGGAAAAAAATGTTTTTAAGGGCTTCGCATAGCGAATTTCTTAGCAGTTTGGAGGCTTCTCTTTCCAATAAGTATCTATCAGATGACCAGGTTTTTTTTTTAAATAGGTCAAGCACTTTTTCCACATAAACATTTTCCTCTGACTTTGCCCATTCTGAGTTCCCTATTTGTATTCATTACCTTATAGGGCAGGACCAGAGGGCACTGAAAACACATCCTACATTTCATTGGAAAGTTTCCATGAGCACATTTCTATTCTGGAAACCTTCATGAGCAACATAACAGTAACAACAGAATGATGTTTGTGCTTACCTTCTGCAAATCTCTTTGTCTTTTCATCAGAATTAAGTTTCTTAAAACATTTTCAAGGTTTAACCTTTCCTTTCCATATCATCCACGCTGAGCCAAAAGTCGCTGACAATTTTTCTGATCATTTCATGTGTATTTCAGGTCAGAAACCAGTTATTAACCTCCATCATAGATGTTTTTAATAGATTTACTTGATATTTTAATTATATTACTTCTAAGTTTGTGTTATTTGAAGGTTAAGATTCCAAGTATATCGCACTTCTTGTTTAATGGCAGGGAAGCCCTGTTCTCCAATAAACACAGTATATCTCAGACTATTCATAACTAAGAATTTTGTGTGCAATTCTGAACACATTTTTATGGCAGAAGACCTGGGCTCTGTGATTTTCTGTATTTACAGCCTTTTTTATTTTTCTGATATCTCTTGAACTTTCTACCTCCCTAAATACTACCAGTTCAAAAATATATGGCTTTGGAGAAAAAATGTTTAACAAAACTTCTTTACAGAAGATAACTGCAGAAACACACTGTTCTCTGGCAGGCGAAAGGCATGTGTCTCTGTTCTATTATCAAACTGGTGAATTCCAGGCAAACAGAGCTTTTGTTGCTCACAGTAATTTTGAAAACAAATATATGACTGTAGAAAAGAAAAATCCAGTTAAGGAGGTGTTGCCTCTGTGAATGCTCAGCCTCAGGAAGTAAGCAGACCTGAAATCATTATGGGTGAAATTCTGACCCCATTAAACACCCCAGAGTTTTTCTGAATTAGGATTTTACCCAATTACTTTGGTAAATTCCAGTGACATTTACTGCAGAGATAAAGGATCCATTGTGTGCATTTTCTGAAAATTATTGTCACTTAAAAGTGAGTGACAGACAGTTAACTTTCTTCTTACTTGCTTTCTGTCCTTCCCTCTGGTGACATCCCTTCCCTACTGATAACTGTCGCCTCTACCACAGCAAGCAAAGAGCCTTTCTGTCCCTCTAAGGGAGGTTTTTCAGCCTGCAGCCCGGTATGCAGAACACGGAGAGCATGGTCACTATTGAATAGGTAGGTTACTGTTAAAATCAAAACCGTATTACATGTTAATGGTTCAGTTTAACAACCAAATGGTGTCTGAGAGAAATGCTTCAAATTTGCTGTTATAAACATGCATCTCAGTAGTTAATAATAGAGTAAATGTGTGCCATATTAAGTAAATTTCTTTCTTTTTTTTTTTCTTTTTAGGTAAACCTTRATTTCCATAAAGAGAGTTGCACTACCCTTAAGATAGGTATTTTCACAGAAAGGTCTGAAGGAGTTTACCAGATATTCCAGGCAACAAAGCCAAGAAATTTATTTAAATTCATTTTTAAAATGCTTTAAAATCTCAAAAAATATATTCTCAAGATTATTTTTTCTTTAAGTAATAAAGGTTTTTTTTCTTCTTATTTGCACAGTTATATTTCATTTAATTAAATAATGGCCTCCACTTTATTTAAATCATTTTAAAATCCTAAACTGTGCAGTTGTTGTGGCTACAGTTGTTGCCTTTCACTTCAAAAGTGAAGTTGCTCCCTCATATACCAGGTATAAAGTGTTCTGTCATCCTCTGGGTTGAAAATCATACTATAAAGATATTTTTGAAACCAAATGTTTCTGTTCAATGAAAAAAATCTATTTTAATTGCATTGTGATTAATTCCTCTTGGGTGGAATGAAGAGGAAAATCAATGCCTCACAATCACATTTTATTGCTTGAATATTATACACAAGTCACTCAATATAAGAACATATCTGAAGACTTATATATATGTTTATTTTAAGATATTTATAAAAGCAAAAGAAAAAGGCAAAAAATCTTTCAGAGAACAAGGATTTTTAAGTTAATCAAGAAGCAAGATTTAAAAAAAACCCAAACCTTTAAATAACCTTAAATCATAATTTAACCTGAATTAAATTTCAGGTTTTGTACAAATTATAATTAATCAGGCTAATATCATTAGAGCATATGCTGCCAGATCAGATACCACTACCATGCTTTCATCTAGGAAGACGCACAACATCTTGTACTGTGTGTCCCCCCACATGTGCACTTGTCACATGTAGTGGGGAACTCCAGCATCCCAAAAAACAGTTATAACACTTTCCTAAAACTATTAAAACTATTACTTACTTTGATCAGCTGTATCATACACTTTCTAATGTCTTATATTCAAATTTTTATTCTTTAAAAAACATGCTGCCATCTAATACACTCTATAAATTATACCTTTCATGATTAGCAAGAAACGAATATTCCCCATTTCCAGGAAACAGTAATTAGAATTAGCACAGACTTTATACATTAGCCAGCATAAGTTCCAAGAGTGGAGGCCACTAAACCGTTCATGAAGTTGTTCAGATGTGCTGTAACAATTGTCCATAGTTCTATATAAGTACTTTCTTTCTCTCTCTCTCTTTTTAAATAGTATGCAACATATATGCAGAGATTATAGGTAGACCTCCACTACGCAAAATTATGTAAATTTATACCCATGCATACATACCTTATTTAGCTCAACATTCTACCCAAGCTAAGTGTCTCTGTTTCTCAACTGGCAGCACTATCCCAATATCTCAGACAGATAGTTTAGAGACTATAGATCTTTCATTTCCTTCATATCAAAGGTGAGATTTGGGCCTCCAAGATTTCCAGTTTCATGCTCCCTCTGCCTACAGTATCTTTTAAAAAAGCTATCGGAGCTTGAACCTGAAAAGTTTTGTAAATGCAGCCCTTGCAGTTCAAGTCTATTAAAATTTCTTAATCTCAACATTATTTTGCACAGGAAGTAGCCTCAGTTTTCTAGCCTGGAGCAAACAGTGCTCACAGGCACATGGGAGTAGGTCTTCTGTGTTCGTACTGCCACAATTTAAGCATCCATGTTCCTAAGCCACTTCATTCACTGGATTCTAAATCACTTTTAAACATGCTATGAAACAGAAGCAAAAATCCCATTGTCACCCCATAATAATTTTTCTATTTGCTCAGCAGCTGATTTATATTAAAAAAAAATTTGTTTAGCAATGGAGTGTAGAAAAGAGGTTAGCCACTCAAACTTTCAAGCAAATTTCAAACACCTAGCCTGAGTGATCAAAGCATTAGTGGCCCACAGACAGGTATCATTCTCCTCTCACTTCCAGAGGCCGGGAAGTCTAGCCACAACTCCCATGGCGATATGAGGAAGCAAGTTCCAACACAAAATTCTCCAACAAATAAAAATGCACCGCCTATTTAATATCCATAGTGGGGTCATATCGCATGCTGAAGCTGCTTCTGGAGTCCATAGGTATGCCTTGTTTGAAAACCCACTAAAAATTACTTCTTACCAGAAATATTAGTTGAAAGAGTAAGCTGAATGAGTGTGTAGTTATTACACAGTGGTATAACTCTGACACAGCTGACTCCTTTGTTCTTTGTGAATATTATAATGCTTAGTGTACAGAAAAAGTGAGTCTGATCTGGCCATCTGTTGTGGGGGAGAATTTGGAATAAGTCTCATTCTAGCCTGTCAGGGAGGCTTAAGCAGCAACAAAATATTTTGTTCTCTCTTGTTCTTCCTGAAGGAATTGAAAGATGATAACATGCTTGGCTTGCCTGTTTTCAACATGAAAAACGGGTTCTGTTCCTCAAGATGCAATCTTTAAACACAGTAAGTGATGAACAGGTGACAATCTTTAGTAGCCAAATGATAAGGCTCTTTTACACTGTTATTTTGCCCTTCTATTCCTGCTAGCAAGTGACCCCACTGCTTAGCCTGTTTAGCTGTATATTGTCAGTATATAATTTATTGTCTCAATTAACATTCATCTTATGATGTATTTCCCAACCTGTATGTCACAGACAAAAGTGACTAACAACAGACAGACTTGCATGAGGTTAGCAGACAGGGAGAGCATATATGAAGGCTCTGCAATGTCGCCCAAGAAGTGAAAAGTTTCTGACCTCCAACAGATTAGCTACGGCCATGATCATTGCTCAAAACAAAGGAAATATAGCATGTTTGTACACAAGCCTGACTGAGAACATGCTTCTGGTAAGCCTTTATTTTACAGCTTAGCACTTGAACTGTTGATACAGACAATCATCATTTTTAATTTTATATTTATTTTCATTTCATTTCCATGGGATAGAGTCCTAGAAAGAAGATGGGTCCTAGAAAGCTGGTTAATATTCAAGGATCACTTCCTCCAAGCTCAAGAACAATGCACCCTGACGAGCAAGAAGTCAAGAAAAAGGGGCAGGAGACCTGCAGGGATGAGCAAGGAGCTCCTGGCCAAACTCAAACAGAAGAAGGAAGTGCACAGAAGATGGAAGCAGGGACAGGCCACTTGGGAGCATTATAGGAACGTTGTCACAGTATGCAGGGATGGGACTAGGAAGGCCAAGGCCCATTTGGAAATGAATCTGCTAAGGGATGTCAAGCACAGAAAGAAGGGCTTCTTTAAATAAATCAGAAACAAAAGGAAGACTAGGGAAAATGTGGGACTGCTATTGAATGGGGCAGGATGAAGTGATGAAGGATACAGAGAAGGCAGAGCTACTGCATGCCTTCTTTGCTTCAGTCTTCACTGCTAAGACCAGCCATCAGGAATTTCAGACCCTAGAGTCCATGGAGAAAGACTGGAGAAAGGAAGACTTTTTCTTGGTCGAGCAGGATTGGATTAGAGATCATTCAGACAAACCTGATACCCACAAATCCATGGGCCCTGAAGGGATGCACCCACGAGTGCCGAGGGAGCTGCCGGGCATCATTGCTAGGCCACTCTCCATCATCTTGGCAAGGACGTGGAGAAGAGGGGAGGTGCCTGAGGACGGGAGGAAGGCCGGTGTCACTCCAGTCTTCCAAAAGTGCCAGAAGGAGGAGCCAGGCAACTCCAGGCCGCTCAGCCTCACCTCGAGCCCTGGAAAACTGATGCAACAGCTCATCCTGGGTGCCATCTCAAAGCATGTGAAGGAGAAGAAGGTGCTCAGGAGTAGTCGGCATGGCTTCACCAAGGGGAAAGCATGCTTAACGAAGCTGAGAGTCTTCCAGGCTGGCATGACTAGCTGGCTAGGTGAGGGCAAAGCACTGCACGTTGTCTCCCTTGACTTCCGCAAGGCTTTTCACACTCTCTCCCATAGTGTCCTCACAGGCAAGCTGAGGAAGTGYGGCACAGACGAGCAGACGGTGAGGTGGAYTGAGAAGTGGCTGAAAGGCAGAGCTCAGCGGGGTGTGCTCAGTGGTGCAAGGTCTAGTCGGAGGCCTGTAGCTAGCGGTGTCCCCCGGGGGTCAATAGTGGGTCCAGTGTTTTTCCASTGCTTCATCGATGATCTAGATGGAGGGACAGAGTGCACCTTCAGCAAGTTTGCTGAGGCTATGAAACTGGGAGGAGTGGYGGCTACACCAGAGGGCTGTGCTGCCCTTCAGAGGAACCTCGACACGCTGGAGAGCTGGGCAGAGAGGAACCTCATGGAGTTCAACCAAGGGAAGTGCCAAGTCCTTCACCTAGGGAGGAATAACCCCATGCACGAGTGCAGGCTGGGGGCTGAGCTGCTGGCAAGCAGCTCTGCAGAGAGGCACCTGGGGGTCCTGGTGCACAGCTTGTTGGCCGTGAGCCACCAATGTGCCCTTGTGGCCAAGGCGGCCACTGGTATCCCCGGTTGCCTTGGGAAGAGCATTGCCGGCAGGTGCAGGGAAGGAATCCTCCCCCTCTACTCAGMCCTGGCGAGGCCACACCTGCAGCTCTCTGTCCGGTTCCGGGCTCTCCAATGCAAGAGGGACATGGAGCTACTGGAGCRAGTCCAGTGGAGGGCTGCTAAGGGCATGAAGGGATTGCAGCATCTCTCCTATGAGGAAAGGCTGAGAGAGCTGGGACCGTTCAGCCTGGAGAAGAGAAGGCTGAGGGGGGATCTGATCAATGCGTAGAAGTATCAGAAGGGAAGGTGTGGAGAGGCTGGAGCCAGACTCTTGTCCGTGGTGCCAGCAATAGGATGASAGGCAAGGGGCACCAACGGAAGCACAAGAAGTTCCGTGTGAACATGAGAAAAAACCTTCTTTCCTCTGAGGGTAACAGAGAMCTGGAACAGGTTACGCACAGAGGTTGTGCAGTCTCCTTGCTTGGAGATATTCCAAAGCCATCTGGACACAAGCCCTGG